>NW_024530101.1:0-736 GCF_017590135.1 Pyrgilauda ruficollis
TCCACAAATTCACCCCAAAATCCACCTAGAATCCCTAAAATCACCCAAATTCATCCCAAAATTCAGCTGGGAACCCCAAAATTCCACAAATCCAACCCAAAACTCATCTGGGACACCCAAAATCCCCCCAAAAATTCCTCAAATCCCACTTAAAATTCCTCAAAACCCTTCATGGGACCCCAAAATCCCTCAAATTCACCCCAAAATCCACCTGGGACCCCCAAAATTCCACAAATCTCCTCAGGGACCCCCAAAATCCCCTCATAAATACCTCAAATCGCCCCAAAATCTCACCCGGGACCCCCAAATTGACCCCAAAATCGCTCAAATCTGACCCAAAATCCCTCAGGATCCCTCAAACCCCAGCAGAAATTCTCAAAATCTCTCAAATCTCCCCCAAAATCCAACCGGGACCCCCAAAATCCCTCATGGACCCCCCCAAATCCCTCAACTCCCCCCAAAATCCAACCGGCACCCCAAAAATCCTTCAGGGACACCCCAAAACCTCACCCGGGACCCCCAAAATCCCTCAAATTCCCCCTAAAATCCCTCAAAACCCCTCAGGGACCCCCCCAAAATCTCTCAAATCTTCCCCAAAAACCACCAGGACCCCCCCAAATCCCACAAATCACCTCAAAAATCCACCCGGGACCCCCCAAATTCACCCCAAATCCTCCCAAAATCCCATCTAGGACCACCCAAATGCCCTCAAAACCTCTCAGGGACCCCCAAAATC
>NW_024530102.1:0-736 GCF_017590135.1 Pyrgilauda ruficollis
GGGGGGTGGGGGGTGGAATTGTTCCGTGTATCAGTCTGTGTTCATTTTCCCCTTGTTTCTGTGTGATCCTGCAGGTTAGAGCTGGAGGTTTGCTGAGATGCTCTGAGGAAGGTGAAGTCAGATGCTAAGCTTGATGTCCCCTGGGCTCCTGACACTGGCACACAGCAAACCCAGGAGGGCACGCTCAGCCCCCAGGATCTGGCCAGTTCACATGCAGAAGTAGGAATGGACCTCTGGCAAGGTCTTGGGGAGCCACAGTCACACTCAGTGGGGAGGCAGGGCATGCAGCACCAGTAGCCACTAACATGAATCTCAGGCAGCAATGCTCCGCGCTGCCACCTGGCATTGTCTGTGCTCCCTTTCAGGCTTCCTGGAAGCTGCCTACAGTTTTAAGCCATGCAGGGAGCTCTGGGTGGTGCAGGAGAACCTGTGTTCACCCTGGCCCTGTCTGTGAGGTGTAAGAGCAGGCAGGGATGAGCCTGCCACCACACCTCCTTTTCTCTCCCCAAGCACCTCCACAGTAAGATGAGCTTGGACAGGTCTTGATCAGGAGGCCAAGGGAATCAGCCATGAAGCTCTCTGAGCCCCCAGTCTAACTCTTAGCCCCTCTAAGCCCAAGTAATTTGTGTACTAACTTTGCAACTCTTCAGGAATTTTTTCCTGTAATGATACAGTTTCCAGTGACTTTTCCTGGCCACCTTCCATAAGGCCACTGATGCCTTAAGTTTTAGCTTTC
>NW_024530103.1:0-736 GCF_017590135.1 Pyrgilauda ruficollis
GACAGAATCTTTTCCTGATACACAACCACGAGCACTTGCAAAGAAAAATAATCTCAAAGACTTCAGTACACTGATAAAAGTTGAACCACAGCTTAAGCTGAGACCTTTCAGCGGTGTCAGAATTCTGTGCAGTTTTCCCCAGTCTGTGGGTGTTTCTTTGCTGTTCGGCAAGGAGCTGTCCATGGTGCCTGGCTCTGATGGCAGGAGCAGGAGGCATGGCTGAGCTGATGTCCATCTGGCTAAAACCTCTTTCCCTCTCTGAAAACAAAACAAAATCCCTTCAGAGCAATGTGTTCATGTTGCACATAGGAATTTTGTTCTATACCAAGCATTTCCAAAAATATGTTTGTTGTCATGGGCCAAAAATCATGTCCCATGTCCTGGGTGTGGACAAACTCTTATCCAGGCCCCATTTATCTTATTGGTATAATCAAGATTTTCTGTCCTGAGCTTGTCTAAGTTATTCCTTCCTTGAAACCTGCTTTGATTATTTAGTTGATGATCAGTTGTGACAGCATTTTTACACACTGGCACAGTAAATAATAATAATTTGGAATACAACAATGAATTACACTGCCCATAATTAGCAAATTAAATTCATTCAGATATCTCCATAATGTCCAGCTTGTCACATCAAATGACTTGACATCTGTTAGAAGCCAGGATTTACATACAAAATAACTTCTTGGGACACTTAGAGTAACACTTTGTTCATATGGAAGGTTTCAGTGAAACA
>NW_024530104.1:0-736 GCF_017590135.1 Pyrgilauda ruficollis
GGGCAGCGGCTCCCCCGAGATCGGCACGTCCAGGCGCAGTTTGTTCCCGGCCACCACCACCAAGGTGTTCTCCGAGTCCCGGCCCGAGCAGTCCAGGTGGATCTTGGGGGGCTCTGGGGGGGACAGGTGAGGGACAGGTGAGGGACAGGTGGGACAGGTGTGACAGGTGGGACAGGTGTGACAAGTGTGCCCCCAGGTGTCCCCAGTGCCCTGTCCCCTCAGGTGTGCCCAGGTGTCACCGGAACCCACAGGTGTACCCAGGTGTCACCCGAACCCACAGGTGTCCCCTGACCCCACAGGTGTCCTCAGGTGTGCCCAGGTGTCCCCAGAGATGCCATCTGTCCCCTCAGGTGTTCCCTGTCCCCCCAGGTGTCTCCTGTCCTGCTCAGGTGTCCCCCCAGGTGTTCTCTGTCCCCCCAGGTGTGCTCTATCCCCACAGGTGTCCCTTGTCCCCTCAGGTGTCCCTTCAGGTGTCTTCCCAGATGTCCCCAGGTGTCCCCACAGGTGTACTCTGTCCCCTTCAGGTGTCACCTGTCTCCCCAGGTCTCCCCAGGTGTCCCCAAGTGTGACAGGTGTCCCCCCAGCTGTCCCCTCGCCCCCAAGGTGTCCCCAGGTGTGTCAGGTGTCCCCCAGGTGTCCCCAGCTGTCCCCCGATGTCCTCAGGTGTCTCCCCAGATGTCCCCTCCCTCCCAGGTGTCCCCTGTCTCCACAGGTGTCCCCAGGTGTGTCAGGTGTC
>NW_024530105.1:0-735 GCF_017590135.1 Pyrgilauda ruficollis
GGATGGGATGGGATGGGATGGATGAGCCTGAGCATCCCATGGAGCATTTCCCAGGATTTGGAGGTGCTGGAGTGACACTCAGATGGATTTTCCACTGAATTTATCTCTCCAAAGGGGGACCAGTATTTTAATAATGGAATTCTTTTGGGAAAGGATATTAAAGTTCATCCCATTTCACCCTCTGAGGGACACCTTCCATTTATCCAGATTGCTCCAACCTGGCCTAGACCACTTCCAGGAGTTGGGAATATAATTCCAAGCTTAATTATCCTTTAAATAAAACAGGAATATGACATTCCCACCCTCTGAGTGGTGCCAATCTAGCACCACATTCCCAAAACAAATCTTTCCCAACTTTAAAATCTTGGAGGAAAGCTGGATCCAATTGGAAGTTAAATTAATGGCAAATCCTTGGAACCACATGAAGAGTTCCTTGGAAAGCGGCTCAACATGGAAACAATCGGAAAAGCCTGGAATATAAACATTTGTCCTTCCTGGTGCCAGAGCAGCAGGAAAAATGAGAAGAGGTTGGCACAGGAGCTTTCCATAAACACCCGCTCCAAAGGCCGGCCTTGGATGCATGGAATTGTTGGTCAATTTTTCCATTTCCTTCATCCAAAGAGAATTAAACATGCAGGAGATGCCAGGAGCTGATGGGTTCTGAGGGAACATTGCACAACGGGATGGGTGGGAAGCGGGAAGTTGTAGGAATACGGCTGGTAAAGGGCAGCGCTC
>NW_024530106.1:0-735 GCF_017590135.1 Pyrgilauda ruficollis
AAAAAGGAAAACCACAGGGAAAGGGAGAGAAAAACTGCTCAGAATTCCAGAGGGATTTCCCAATTTCTTCATTCTTTTATCTTCAAACCCTCAAGGATTTATCCCGTTATTTTCCCTGGATTGTTTGAACGCCCCAAATAAAAATCTGGGAATTTGAAGGAATTCTGAAGGAAGAACACAAAACAGGAGGGAAAACTGCCCAGAATTCCAGAGGGATTTCCCAATTTCTTCATTCTTTTATCTTTAAAACCCCTCAAGGATTTATCCCACTATTTTCCCTGGATGTTTTGAATATCCCAAATAAATTTCCCTGAGCTCGTTTCACTTGCAAAGGAAATCAGGGAAGCTTGAAATCCCAGCAGGAAGATGAAATTCCAGGCAAAATTATTCAAATCCACATTTTTCCCTGACAAAATGCTCATCCCTGGCACCTGCCACGCTTTCTCTTTTGCCACGTGCTGCCCTAATGAATATTTAATTATGCAAAACCCGATGTTAATTTGGGGAGCCGCTGATTGCTTCTGCTTCTTCCCAAAGGTGAGTTCAAAAATCCCGGGAGAAGGAAGAAAAAGTGGAAATAAAAAGGAATTTCTCTGCCCTGGGAGTTTTAAGGCAGATAAAATTCATCATTAAATTTAAAATAATGGAATTAGGGTGGGGTTTAGGTTGGGATTTGGGAATTTTTCCTGCTGGGATTTAGGATTTTGGGAATTTATCTTTGGGATAGGCAGAAAA
>NW_024530107.1:0-735 GCF_017590135.1 Pyrgilauda ruficollis
AGAGCTGCACCACAGGACACCTCCAGCTCTGTCCCTGTTTACGTGTGCTGGTTTCTTTTGGAATAGATAAAACACTCACAGACAGAACACTCACAGGTGGAACTGAGTGTAGACCAGTCCCCTCCCAGCACGCAAAGCACACAAGGGACTGGAAAAACATCACAGAATGTCCTGTACTCCTTCAACATTCAACAAGGTACCTTAGAAACAAAGGGGTGCTAAACTTCTGAGCTTAAAGTATATTATTTAATTCTTAACAGCATCTCATGGGACAAAGTGCATTTTTAGTACATTTACTTGCTTCTCTGTCTCTTAAAATTAGTTCAAGTCAGAAAAAATAAACATGTGCTCTTAACAAAGGTGCCTCATTTACCTTGTTAGGTTATACTTTTCACACTTAATTCAAAACTGGACAACTTGAGCAGCTTATCTACCTCGTGACTGCACAAACTGGATGGACCTGCCAACCTCCAGACTCAGCAGCTGAGTGTCTCCAGACTTCCAATACCATCCACTCATCCAGTGCCAAGCAGAACTAATGCAAAGCATGACACACTATCATCAGCCACCACCCAGCAGCTTTCTGCCACCTGTTTCTCAACCTCAGTGTTTCTTAACAGGCACATCAGGAACCTTGATGTTTTCTTCACTTCCCTTCAAAAGGTTTAGCTTGAAAACTTAAATACCAGAAACAGCAAACTAGTAAACAAAAAAACAAAACAAACAAAAAACTCA
>NW_024530108.1:0-735 GCF_017590135.1 Pyrgilauda ruficollis
TCTGGGGGCACCTGCGGGCACCTGGGGGGCACCTGGGGACATCTGGGGGGCACCTGGGGACACCTGGGGACACCTGGGAGCACCTGGGGGCACCTGGGAGGTACCTGAGCTCACCTGGGGGGTACCTGAGATCACCTGGGGTCACCTGTGGGCACCTGGGGTCACTTAAGATCACCTAAGCTCACCTGGGGGCACCTGTGGGCACCTCAGATCACCTGTGGGCACCTGGGGGCTCCTGGGGGCACTGGGGGCACCTGGAGGCACCTGAGCTCACCTGCGGGCACCTGGGGACATCTGGGGGCACCTGAGATCACCTGTGGGCACCTGGGGGGTAGCTGGGGACACCTGAGGGCATCTGAGGGCACTTGGGGGGTACCTGAGCTCACCTGGGGACACCTAGAGGCATCTGAGATCACCTGGGGGTATCTGAGCTCACCTGAACTCACCTAAGGGCAGCTGAGATCACCTGGGGGTCACCTGAGCTCACCTGCGGGAGACCTGCGGGACCTGGGGACACCTGAGCTCACCTGGGGACACCTGGGGACACCTGGGGGACCTGGGGACACCTGAGATCACCTGGGGAGACCCGGGGGCACCTAGGAACACCTGGGGGAGACCTGAGCTCACCTGGGGAGCACCTGGGGGTTACCTGAGATTTGGGAGACATTAGAAAGGGAAATCTGTGGACACAGGGCGGCCTCGGTGCTGAAAACAGGACAGAGACGTCACCTGGGG
>NW_024530109.1:0-735 GCF_017590135.1 Pyrgilauda ruficollis
TTATTAAGAGCTAGAACTGATGTGCAAGGGGTTTTTGAAGTAGATGGTCTTTAAGGCCCCATGCAAACCAATCCATTCTGTGATTTGATGAGAATTTCCTTCAAAGTGATACTTAGTGTGTGTCTTTCTCCTTTCTCCAGTATGAAGTGGAACAGAACAGAATTTACCACCTGAAACTGCTGCTTCAAGTTCAGATCAGGAAAAGAATATAAGTATACCACATTGTAACAACTCAAGACCAAAGAAGAGGCAACTTACACTGAAGAAGATACAAGGCTTGATCTGAAACAAGAAGTTTGTGCCTACTCAACAGCTTCAAAAGAGCACGTCCCAACGCTGCTATAGTAGTCTTTGTTTTCTCCAGTGCTGTAGTGAAACTGCCCAGGGCAGCAGCACTTGTATTCTCTAGAGCTTGATAGATCACCTTCTTTTGCTATCTTTTTCTTTCTCTTTTTGTCTCTCTTCCTTTTGTTCCCTTTTTTAAAACAATAGCAGTCTTCATCCTTAGAAACTTGTGCTGAAACAGAAGAATCGGCAAATACTACTGAAAGTGCAATATTTGAATATCACTGCGAGGTTGGTGCACATGGTGGAGAAAGAGTGATATGTGTGGTTTTGAGCTTGGTTCTTACTAAGTTTTTAACAGAAGGGGGTGGGGTTGGTTAGGGTTTTTTAATAGTTCTTGATAATAAATTAATTTAATAGTGAAGCTCTGGCACAGGGTGCCCAGAGCAG
>NW_024530110.1:0-735 GCF_017590135.1 Pyrgilauda ruficollis
ACAGACACCGGGACAGGGACAGGGACACTGGGACAGGCACAGGGACAGGCACTGGGACAGACACCAGGACAGACAGCGGGACAGGCACAGGGATAGCCACTGGGACGGACGGGACAGACACTGGGACAGGGACAGGCACAGGGACGGACACTGGGACGGACACTGGGACGGACACTGGGACGGACACTGGGATGGACGGGACAGACACCGGGACAGGCACTGGGACAGACAGTGGGACAGACACAGGGACACTGGGACAGACACAGGGACAGGCACAGGGACAGCCAGGACATCCACCAGGACAGGCACAGGGACAGGCACAGGGACAGGCATTGGGACAGACACCAGGACAGCGGGACAGACACAGGGACAGACAGCGGGACAGCCACTGGGACAGACACTGGGACGGATGGAACAGACACTGGGACAGGCATAGGGACACTGGGACAGCCACCGGGACAGCCCGCAGAGCATCGGTGGGGCTGGGAGCTCAGTGGAGAAAACAACGGGAACCCTACAGGGAAACCAATGGGAAACCCTACAGGGAAATCTGTGGGGAAACCAGTGGGGAAATAAATGGGAAATCCTACAGGGAAACCAATGGGGAAATCAATGGGGAAACCTAACTAGGAGTAAAATTTGGAACCCAATGGGGAAACCAACAGGGAAATCAATGGGGAAATCAGTGGGGAAACCTAACTGGGAACGCATTTGGGACCCCAATGGGGAAACCAA
>NW_024530111.1:0-320 GCF_017590135.1 Pyrgilauda ruficollis
TATTTTTTTAACGTTAATTGAGGTGAAATGTCTGTAACTGCTGTAAATGGGGGAGGGGGGGCTCAGCCCTTCCCACAGCCCCCCCAAACTGCGCCCCCCGAGCCCCCCCGGCTGCGGGGGGGTGGGAAATGGGGGAGACCCCCCCCTAAATCCACCCGCGGGGCTGCGGCTACAATAAAACACCGCGACAAGGCTGGGCCCCTTTGTGCTGGTGACACCCCAAAAATGTCCCCGGGACCCCCCCAAAAAATGTCCCCGGGATCCCCCCAAAAATGTCCCTGGGACCCCCCCCAAAAGATCCCTGGGACCCCCCCAAAAAT
>NW_024530111.1:1398-4729 GCF_017590135.1 Pyrgilauda ruficollis
TGTCCCCCCTCTTTGGTGGTGTCCCCTCCATGTCCCCTTGTCCCCTGTCACCAGGGCTGTCCCCGCCGTGTCCCCCTGTCCCCTCCGTGTCCCCTGTCCCCACCATGTCCCCCTGTCCCCTCTGTGTCCCCTGTCCCCGCTCACCGGGGCTGTCCCTGCTGTGTCCCTGCTGTCATCCGCTGTCCCCGCCGTGTCCCCTGTCCCCTCTGTGTCCCCTGTCCCCTCTCACCGGGGCTGTCCGTGCCATGTCCCCCGTCCCCTCCGTGTCCCCGCTCACCGGGGCTGTCCCTGCTGTGTCCCTGCTGTCATCCGCTGTCCCCGCCGTGTCCCCTGTCCCCTCTGTGTCCCCTGTCCCCGCTCACCGGGGCCGTCCCCGCCGTGTCCCCGCTGTCCCCGCAGGGTGTCGGGGTGCGCGGCCAGCGCGTGCCGCCGGATGTCCCCGAGGTGCAGCGAGGGCAGGGGACAGGAGCAGAGCAGGCAGCGCAGCCGGTGGCCCCCGGCCTCCAGGTCCAGCAGCAGCTCCGCCCGCAGCCACCCCCGCAGCGAGTCCCCAAGTGCCACCCCCCCCGGGGACACCTTGGTGGCCCTCGGGGACGGGGCACGGGGCCCTGCGGGAGGGGACAGCGCCGTCAGCAAGGGGGGACAGAGGGGCTGGGGACACTTTGGGGACCCCTTGGGGACAGGCCAAGGGACACTGGTGACACTTTGGGGACCCTGGGGACATCCTGGGGACCCATTGGGGACAGGTAAAGGGACATTGGTGACACCTTGGGGGACCTTGGGGACAGGCCAAGGGACGTTGGTGACACTTGGGGGCCCTTGGGGACAGGCCAAGGGACGTTGGTGACACTTGGGGGCCCTTGGGGACAGGCCAAGGGACGTTGGTGACACTTGGGGGCCCTTGGGGACAGGCCAAGGGACGTTGGTGACACTTGGGGGCCCTTGGGGACAGGCCAAGGGACGTTGGTGACACTTGGGGGCCCTTGGGGACAGGCCAAGGGACGTTGGTGACACTTGGGGGCCCTTGGGGACAGGCCAAGGGACGTTGGTGACACTTGGGGGCCCTTGGGGACAGGCCAAGGGACACTGGTGACACTTTGGGGACCCCTTGGGGACAGGCCAAGGGTCACTGGTGACACTCTGGGGATCCTGGGGACCCATTGGGGAAAGGCCAAGGGGCACTGGTGACACTTGGGGGACCTTGAGGACAGGCCAAGGGACATTGGTGACACTTGGGGGACCTTGGGGACAGGCCAAGGGACGTTGGTGACGCTTGGGGACCTGCCGCTGCCACTGCGGTCATGGGAGGAGCCACAGAAAGGGGCGGGGCTGAGGGACTGGGTGTGGTCTGGGTGGGGCTGGTCTTAAAAGGACAGTGTCCCTTTAAAGGGGCGTGGCTTTAACAGAAAGGGGTGGGGCTACAGCCGAAGAGGGTGTGGTCAATGTAGGACTGCAGCAAATGAGAGCGTGGCCTGAAGTTAAAAGGGGCGTGGCCACATTTAAAGGGACAGTGCTGCTACTAAAGAGGCGTGGCCACATTTAAAGGGACAGAGCTGCTCCTAAAGGGGCGTGGCCACATTTAAAGGCACAGAGCTACTCTAAAGGGGCGTGGCTACATTTAAAGGGACAGAGCTACTCTAAAGGGGCGTGGCTACATTTAAAGAGACAGAGCTGCTCCTAAAGCGGCGTGGCCACATTTAAAGGGACAGAGTTGCTCTTAAAGGGGTGTGGCCACATTTAAAGGGACAGATGCTCCTAAATGGGCGTGGCCACATTTAAAGGGACAGAACTGCTCTAAAGGGGTGTGGCCCCATTTAAAGGGACACCACACCCCTTAAAGCCGCCGTGCCCCTCCTTCCCCACGCCCAGCCCCGCCCGTACCTGTCCCGTGGGCGCCGCCGGGGGGTCCCTCGGGGCGGGGGCTCTGTCCCAGGTGGGCGTCCCAGGAGCGCAGCACCAGCTGCTTCTCGCGGGGCCCCCAGGCTCCGGAGTAGGGGTGCTTCTGGCGGATGTGGCGCTTGATGGTGCTGAGCTTGAGCGTGGCCAGGGCGCTGCCGCACACCAGGCAGCGCATGCCGTGCCGCGCCGCGTTGAACTCCATCAGGTACTCGGAGCGCCAGCGCTCGTGGTAATAGCGGCGGTGGTCCCGGCCCGGAACGCGGCTGCGGCCCGGCCGCGACGCCCGCCAGTCCCGGGGCTGCTCCCGGGGCTGCTCCCGGAGCCTTTTCTGGGGCTGCTCCCGGGGCTGCTCCCAGAGCTTCTCCCGGGGTTCCTGGGGCTGCTCCTGGAGCCTTTTCTGGGGCCGCTCCCGGGGCTGCTCCCGAGGCTCCTGGACCTGCTCCTGGAGCCTTTTCTGGGGCTGCTTCTGGAGCTTCTCCAGGCGTTTCTGGGGCTGCTCCCGGAGCCTTTTCTGGGGCTGCTCCTGGAGTTTCTCCCGGGGTTTCTGAGTCTGCTCCCGCGTATTCTCCTGAGGTTTCTCCTGGGGTTTCTCCCAGTGTTCCCAGGGCTGCTCCCGGGCTTTCTCCTGGGGTTTCTCCTGGAGTTTCTCCAAGTCCCAGGCCCGGGGTTTCTCCTGGGGCTTCTCCCGGGGTTTCTCCTGGAGTTTCTCCCGGGGTTTCTGGGGCTCCAGGCTCCGGCGCAGCCCCCGCGGGGAAGGGGCTGCAGGGAAGGCCAGGGAGGGAGGTCCAGGTATGGGGGAGGTTCAGGGGGGATTTGAGGGGTGGAGGGGACACGAAGGATTAGGGGCAAGGCTGGGGGGACTTAAAGGGACAGAGCAGCGAAATTGGGGGGGACAGGAGATCTTAAAAGGGGCTGAGGGTTCTTAAAGGGACAGCGCGCTTCAAGGGGCAGGGTCCTTAACTGAGGAGGGGGTGGGGAAGGGAGGGGCACATCCTCAAGGGACAGGGACATCCTCAAGTCCCAGGGGATCTGAGAATTCCTGTGGGCATCTTAAAGGGACAGGGATCCTTTAAGGGGACAGGGGCACCTTAAAGGGGCAGGGACGTCCCGAATTGGATGGGGACATCCTGAATTCCTGGGGACGTTTCAAAGGGATCATTTCAAGGGATGGAGGCGTCTTCATGGGACAGGGCCACCCTAAATAGAACCAGGTCATCTTAAAGGGACAGGAGCCCGTTAAAGAGGCCGGGGTCCCCCAGCCGGTGACAGGGGATGGCAAAGGGCTGGGGGGGGGTCGGGGGGCTTCTTAAAGAGCCAGCGCCGCTCCCATTGTGCACCAAAGGGGGGGTCCCACCGCCCCCCCCGCTCTCCCCCCGCCGTCTCGGTGCTCACCTGGGCTGGCCGGGGCCGGGAGCGGGCCGGGGGCGGGGTG
>NW_024530111.1:4817-15336 GCF_017590135.1 Pyrgilauda ruficollis
CCCGGAACGGGGGGCTGCGGGGGGGGGGCGATGAGTGTCCGGCAGTCTCAGCCCACCCCCCTCTCCAGAGGAGCCATAGCGATGATTTTAAAGGGGGATTCCCCATGAGGGAGGGATGGGGGACCCCCGGATGCTCCCCTCCCCCATGCACCCCCTCCATCCCCGCCCCCACCCCGCAGCACCGCCCGGGGGTGCCCGGAGCGAAGGGGCACCCATGGAACCCCCCTCCCCCCATCCCGGCCCCGCCCCTTTGGTCCAAAGGGGGCGTGGCAGGGTGAGGACACGCCCTTCTGTGGCTGGACCCGCCCCCCTCCCAGTGCAGACAAGGAGCATCCGTCCCCCCAAAATCGGGGAGGACCCAGGGGTCCAGAAAAGCCCCCCGAATTCGGGGAGCATCTTGCGGTTCGGGCCGCCCCCCGCCCCATCCTGGGGTCCCCGTCAGGCCTGGGGAGGGGGATTCGGCTCCGCTCGGGTGTTTCCGTCACGGGCGGAAGCGCCCGAAGGCTGCCAAGGGGGACGCTGCCGTGGGGCCCCTGGGGCTCCTTTAAGGGCTCCTGGGTAAATTTAAAGGGGCCGCACTCCTTTCCCATCCCCCCCCAGAGCCCGCCCCTCCCCGCAACGGGGGGCTGCGGGGGGGGGCGATGAGTGTCCGGCAGTCTCAGCCCACCCCCCTCTCCAGAGGAGCCATAGCGATGATTTTAAAGGGGGATTCCCCATGAGGGAGGGATGGGGGACCCCCGGATGCTCCCCTCCCCCATGCACGCAGACAAGGAGCATCCGTCCCCCCAAAATCGGGGAGGACCCAGGGGTCCAGAAAAGCCCCCCGAATTAGAGGGGGGTCCAGGTGTCCGAGAGAGCCCCCCAAATTCGGGGAGGGTCCTGCGGTCCGGGCCGACCCCGCCCCATCCTGGGGTCCCCATCAGGGCTGGAGAGGGGGATTCGGCTCCGCTCGGGTGTTTCCGTCACGGGCGGAAGCGCCCGAAGGCTGCCAAGAGGTGTTCGGGTATTTCCGGCTCCACTCGGGTGTTTCGGCCTCACTCGGGTATTTCCGGCTCTACTCGGAGTCGCGGCGGAGCGGGCGGCGCTCGGCACTTCCCGCGGTGCTCGGCGGAAAGTACCGAAGGAAGCTTCGTGTGACTCCGTCGTGGAGGCGGAAACACTCGAAGTCTGTGACGGCCGCGAGCCGAACCTCTCCGGGAAGAGCCGAAGCGGTGCGGGGAGGCGTGTCGGGTGTTTCCGGCGCGGCGGCGGAAATGGCCGAGGGCCGGCGGCGGCCGCCATGTTGGGAGCCGCGGGGCGCTGAGGCGGCGGCGGCGGCGTGAGGCGGCGGCGGTCTCCCGGCCCCCCCAATGCCGCTGGCCTGGGCCCCCCCCCGGGCCTTGAGCTCTCCCGCCTCCCCTTCCCCCTCCCCGCACACCGCCTGCCGCGGCTTCCCCCTATCGCGATAGTCGCCGGCGGCGCGGGGGGGGGGCCGCCATGTCGAGCAGCGGTCGCAGCCCTTTGCCGACCGTCAACGAGAGGGACGCGGAACAGGTGAGGGAGGGACGGCGCGGATCGGGGGTGGATGGAGGGGGAGCCGGTTCCAGGGTGAGGGGAGAGGGGCGGCTGGGGGGAAAAAAGGGAATTTTCTGAGGGGAAGAGGGGACTGGGGGAGCCTGGGGAATTTTTGTGAGGGGAAAAGGGAGATCTGAGGGAGGAAAAAGGGGCTCAAGGGGATCGTGAGTCGGTTTGTGACGGGAAAAGGGGAGTTCGAAGTCGGTTTGTGAGGGGAAAGGGAAGAAAAAGGAGATTTGAGGGGCTGGGGACTGATTCGTGAGGGGAAAGGGGGGGATCTGAGAGGGTGAAAAGGAGGATTTGGGGGGGTTCTGGTTCCGTCCATGTGGAAAAAAATGGGAACTGAGTGTGTTTGTGTGAGGGGAAAAGGGGTCTTAGAGCGGCCTGAGTAATTTTGTGAGGTAAAAATGGTGTTTTGAGGGGGACCTGGGCTGGTTTTTGAGGGGGAAAAAGGGGGATCCGAGAGGGAAAGGGGGCTGAGGGAGGCTGGGGCTGTTCCCTGAGGGGAGCCCGGCGGTTCCGTGCCCGGCTTGTGACAGAAAAAGGGGGTCCCAGGCCGCTCTGCGAGCTGTAAAAAGGGTCTGGGGTCTGTTTGTGAGGGGGGAAGTGAGGCCTGACAGGGATTTGAGAGATTTGGTGAGGTAAAAAGAGTGTTTGACGGGAAGCTGGGTCGGTTTTTGAGCGAAAAAGGGGATCTGAGAGGGAAAACAAGGGAGTGTAAGGGGGTCTTGGGACATTTTTGGGTGTGAAAAAGGGGATCCTGGGGTATTTTACGTGGAGAAAGGAGGGGATTTGGGGGGATCTGCATCCCTCTGTGAAGGGAAAAGAGTGACTGAAGGGGTCTGGGGTTGTTTAGTGAGGCAAGAGGGGCTCTGAGGGGCCTCGGGGCCCCTCTGTGAGGTGGAAAAGGGGGGCCTAAGGGTCCCCCAATTCCTCTCTTCCACCCCCACGAAGGAGCCCGGGGTCTCCCACGGCCCAGAGCCTCCTGTGGGGTGGGGGGTCCTGAGCCGTGGCCCCCTTCAGGGCCGGATTTGGTGTAGGGAGAGTGCTCTGGGATGAGCCCCTCCCCAAATTTTGGGGTCCCATTTCGGGGTTCCCTGCGGGGCAGCAGTGGGGGTTTGTGTGCAGGACCCCAAATGTTGGATGAGGGGGTCAAGCCTTGCACCCCAAAGGGAGAGGGGCAGGCAGGGGGGTGCCAGTCCCCCACATTGACCCCCCCAGGCTCTGGGATCCGCTGTGGGGGGCAAGTTTGGGGTGTCATTGTCGCCCCCCCAGCTCGGTGGCTGCACGATCGGGCTGTGGGGGCGGCAGCCCACCCCCTCCCCCACCCCCTTCCCTGCTGCGGCCCCCCCAAACAGGGGGGCTGTGGGGGCGGCCGCAGCGCTGCCACGGGCTCGGCGCCCTCCCCGGGCTTTGGGGGGGCTCCGAGGGGTGAACCCCCCAAATTCCTCCTGTTCTGACCCCTGTGAGCAGGAACCAGCCCCCCCCCCAGGGTGGGGAATGGGGGGCTCACCCCCTTGTGTGTCTGAGGGGGTGAGGAGGGGGGTTTCCTTTGGGGGCAGCTGGGATGGGGGTTTCCCCATTTTGGGGGTGGATTTGGGGGGCTCTTGGGGTCGCTCTCTGCCCCCAGCTTCTGTGGTCGCTGGGAGACCCCTCTGCTGGCTCAGCCCTTTTGGGGAGCACCTGGGGGGCTGCTCAGCTCCCCCAGCTGTGTGACACCCCCATTTTGGGTGATATTTCGGGGAGCTTCCCCCCTTTTGTGACCGGGGAGCCCCCCGAGTGCCGGGGAGTGACCCCAGCAGGGCGTGTGGGGGCACAGGTGACCTCGTGTCAATGTCCCCAAGCCCGAGGACAAAGCGGTGCCACCTGTTCTGTGCCCGTGGCTGTGGCATCGGGCCCCCCCGCCTCGTTTTGGGTGCTTTTCCTCTTATTTATGCGCTGTTATGTAACGCCAGAGGAAAATTATTCCTGGCTGGGAAGATTTGGGGAGGGGGCGGCAGCACCGTGCGGGGGGGGCTGCGCATCCCCCCCAACCCCAGCAGCTGAAATCGGGGGGTCTTTCCCTGCCCCCCCCCAGCCCCCAATCCCTCCCTCACATGGAGCCCGATCTGGTGGGGTTGGTGATAAAAAAAATCTTCAAAAACACCTAAATTTGGCTGACATTTGAGCGGCGCCGCACGAACCAGCGCTGCCTCCCCGGCTGCGCCGTGCCCGGGGGTCCCTGTCACACCGGCCCTGGGGACACTGGCACTGCTGCCATTGCCACCGGCTGCCACCAGTTTGGTGCTGGCAGCGTGGGCGGGTGCCGGTGGCATCGACGCCTCCCGGCACCGGGATCCTCACACCTGCCTGGTGACATCGCTGCTGGGCTGGTGACATCACTGCAGTCCAGGTGACATTGCTGCTGGGGCTGGTGACATCACTGCTGGGCTGGTGACATCACACTGTACCTGGTGACGTCCCTGCAGCCTGAGCGCTGTCACTGCTGCCACCATTCCAGCGGCCATTCCAATGGCAATTCCAGTGACAATTCTAGTGACAATTGCAATGTAAAATTCCAGTGGCCATTCCGGTGACAATTCCAATGGCAATTCCAATGGCAATTCCAGTGGCAGTTCCAGTGACAGTTCCAGTGACAATTCCAATGGCCATTCCAGTGATAATTCCAGTGACAATTCCAGTGGCAATTCCAGTGGCCATTCCAGTGACAGTTCCAGTGACAGTTCCAATGTCAATTCCAGTGACAATTGCAGTGGCCGTTCCAGTGACAATTCCAGTGGCCATTCCAGTGACAGTTCCAGTGACAGCTCCAGTGTCAATTCCAGCGACAATTCCAATGGCCATTCCAGCGGCCCTTCCCAGCCTGGCGCCCCTTCTCCCGGCAGGACGAGCCCCTCCCGCTGCCGGTTTTCCCCTTTCCCGCCCCGTTTTCCCCGCCCCGGCGCTCCAGGTGTTCCCCGGCCCCACCCCGCGCTGTCCCGCTGCGGCCTCAGCCCCAACCGGTCGAGCCGGTCCCCGCTCGCTCGCTCGCTCCCTCCCGGCGTCCCGCGGGGCTCCCGCCGGCACCGCCCCGCTCCCGCCGCTCCCGGCGCTTCGGGGTGCCCAGGGTGAGTCCCCTCGTGGCGGGCGGGCTGGGGAAACTGAGGCACGAGGGGCTCCGCGGCCTGAGCGGCGTTACCGAGCGCCGCCGCCAGCGGGGAGCACCGCGGCCGTCCCTCGGCCCGTGCCCGGTGCCGGTGAGGCCCCCCGGTGCCGGTGAGGTTCCCCGGGTGTGACCCGGGCCGGGCGGTGCCTCCTTTGCCATGTTTGCCATATTTTTGGCCACTCTGCGATAAGAGGAGCCGGGAAATGCCGGGAGCGCCGCCGGAGCGCCGCCACCGAGCCCCGGGGGGGTTCGGGGGGTTCTGGTGCCGCGGCCCCGCCCGGGGGGGGCTCCGGTGTCGGTGCCGCCTCAGAGCCCGAGCGAATCCCGGCAGCGCGGCCAGATGGCTCCGCACGCTCCCGCCCCGTTGCCACGGCAGTTTTTTGGCAGAAACTCCCGTTTCCCTTCACTTTTCCCACAGCACCGCGCTGGGCTTTGGGGGAGGGGGAGGCTCCGGTCCCCCCCGGGCCCCAAACCTGCGCGTTCTCCCCCCAAATCTGGGGGTTCGGTTGCGCCATCGCCGGCACCTCCCCTACGGCTTCCGCCAGCCGTTTCCTTCCCACGGAGGGGGAGGGGGACACCCCGAGCTGTGCCCCCACAAAAACAAACCCGGCGAGGTTTTGGGGGGCCCCACATCCCACGTGGGAGGGGGGGGTTGGCTCGGCTTCCCCGCCCGCTCACGCGCTCCCGTTATCTCCGGTGTCACCGGAGCGGTGACAGCCCCGGGGGCGTCTCACTCCCCGTAAGGGAACACCCCGAAAGTGTCCCCGCGGCCCGGGTGACCTTCGGGGGGGCCCCGGGGCGGCTTTTGGGGTGCGGGAAGAGGGGCTTTGTGCCGATGTAGTGCTGCGGGGCTCCCCCGCCTTTGGCTGGGGCGTGAACTCTGTCCGGGTGGTTGGGTTTGGGGTAAAATCGGGGTATTTGGACGCTGAATCTTCGGGAGAGGAGCGGGGCGGGGTGGCCGTGTCCCCTCCCGGGGAGGGGGTGACACGGCGCTGTCCCCTTCCCACCCTCGCGGCCCAGCCCGAAACCGCGGCGCTTGCGTCAGGTATCGGGGGCGGCTCCCGGCCGGGCCGGGCGCGGCTCCGCCGCTCCGGACTTCGCTCCCGGCTCCTCCCGGAGCCCGCGGACCCCGCCGGGATCCCCGGGGGGACGCGGCCGGCCCCGGCTGAGCGTTCCCTCGCTGTCCCCGCAGCCGGGCGCCGTGGAGGGCAAGGGCGGTGGCAAGGCCAGCATGCTGCGGGGCCGCAACGCCGGCACGGCCGCCGAGGAGCAGCCCCACATCGGCAACTACCGGCTGCTCAAAACCATCGGCAAGGGCAACTTCGCCAAGGTCAAGCTGGCCCGGCACGTCCTGACCGGCAAGGAGGTGAGTGGCACCTTCCTGGCGAGGGGACAGCGCTCGGGGGGGCCCAGGCTGCGGGTGGCACTGCGGGGACAGGCTCAGCCCGGGGGTGACACTGCAGGGAGAGGATCAGCCCGGGGGTGACACTGGGGTGTGGGGATGGGATCAGCCCGTGGGTGACACTGTGGCACGGGGACAGTTCTGGGTCCTGTGGGTGACACCGTGGCACAGGTACAGACTGTGTCCTGTGGTTGTCACCGTGGCACGGGTACAGACTGTGTCTTGTGGTTGTCACCCCAGTGCGGGGACAGGCTGCATCCTGTGGTTGTCACCCCAGTGCAGGGACAGTTCTGGGTCCTGGTGCTTGCCCCAGAAGTGCCACCACAGTGTGGGGACAGCCCCTGTTCTCGCAGTGCCACCGCGGTGCAGGGACAGCTTTGCTTCCTGGTCCTTGCCCTGGGAGTGCCACCATGGCCCAGGGATGGGCTTCCTGTCCCCAGCCGTGAGTGCCACCGCAGTGTGGGGACAGCTCTGGGCTCCTGGTGCAGTCCTGTGGCTGTCACCACGGGGACAGGCCTGTTGTCCTCGTCCCAGGGGTGGCACCGTGGTGTGGGGACAGCTCTGGCTTCTGGTCCCTGCCCTGGGAGTGCCACCTGGCATGGGAATGAGTGTCCTGATCCTCAGCTGTGACTGTCACCATGGTGTGGGGACGGTTCTAGGTCCTGGTCCTTGTCCTGTGGGTGCCACCGTGGCTTGGGGACAATTCTGGTTCCTGATCTGTGCCCTGGGAGTGCCACCACGGCACAGGGATGGTCCCAAGCTCTCGGTCCTCATCCCATGAGTGCCACCGTGGCTTGGGGACAGCCCTGGGATGGTCCTGTCACCTTCCCTCTGAGTCTGGGAGTGCCACCACAGTGTGGGGATGGCCCTGGGATGGTCGTGTCACCTTCCCTGTGAGTCTGGGAGTGCCACCACGGTGTGGGGACAGCCCTGGGATGGTCGTGTCACCTTCTCTCTCACTTTGGGAGTGCCACCACGGTGTGGGGACAGCCCTGTCCCCCTGCCCCTCCCCTCAGGGGTGCCACCAGGTTTTGGGGACAGCCCTGGGGACACTCTGACCCCGCTCTCCCCCTCGCAGGTGGCCGTGAAAATCATTGACAAGACACAGCTCAACTCCTCCAGCCTGCAGAAGGTGAGGGGTGTCCCTGGGGGGGTGACAGCTGATTTTGGGGTGACAAATGGGGGTCGTTCCCTCTGACACCCCCCACAATCCCCCCTCCCCTGTCCCTCACAGCTCTTCCGGGAAGTGCGAATAATGAAGGTCCTGAACCACCCCAACATAGGTGAGACCCCTCAAAACCCCCTCAGCTGCACCCCCACCCCTCCCCGGGGGTGTCCCCCACCCTTGGGGGGGGGTCCCAGGGGTGTCCCTCCCCCTCCAACCCCACCCCCCCTTGCAGTGAAGCTCTTCGAGGTGATCGAGACGGAGAAGACGCTTGGGGGGGACCTCGGGCTGCCCCTCACCCCCCACCCTGTGCCCCCCAGGTGAGGTGTTCGATTACCTGGTGGCCCACGGGCGCATGAAGGAGAAGGAGGCGCGGGCGAAGTTCCGACAGGTCTGGGGGGGGTGATGCTGTTGGACCACCCCCAAAAGGGTTGGGGACCCCCCCGCCGTGTCCCCAAGGGGGCTGGGGGTGTCCCTGTGCCCCCCAGCTGGGGGGCTGAGCTCCCCCTGACACCCCCCTGTCCTGCAGATAGTGTCGGCCGTGCAGTACTGCCACCAGAAGTTCATTGTGCACAGGGACCTGAAGGTGAGGAACCCCCACCTGGGACCCCCTGACACCCCTGGGACCCCCAGAATGACACCCAGACACGCTGGGACCCCCTGACACCCCTGGGACCCCCAGAACGACACCCAGACACCCCTGGGATCCCCAGAATGGCACCCAGTCACCCCTGGGACCCCCAGAATGGCACCCAGACGCCCCTGGGACCTCCAGGATGACACCCAGACACCCCTGAGACCCCCAGAACATCACCCAGACACCCCTGGGACCCCCGGGCCAGAACTCCCAATATCTCTGAGTCTGCCCATGGTTGGTTTGGGGTCATCATGGGTGATTTTAGGGTCATCGTGGGTGGTTTTGGGGTCACCATAGGTGGTTTTGGGGTGCCCATGGGTGGTTTTGGGGTGTCCATCGGTGGTTTTGAGGTGTCCGTGGGTGGTTGCTGGGTGGTTTTGGGGGTCTCTCTGGTGTTTTTGGGGTCCCATGGGTGGTTTGGGGTCACCGTGGGTGGTTTTGAGTTTGCCAGCGGTGGTTTGGAGCTTGCCATGGATTGTTTTGGGGTCATAATGGGTGATTTTAGGGTCATCGTGGGTGGTTTTGGGGTCACCATAGGTGGTTTTGGGGTGCCCATGGGTGGTTTGGGGTCATCATAGGTGGTTTTGGGGTCGCCATGAGTGCTTTGGGGTCACCAGGTCACCATGGGTGTTTCTGGGGTGCCCATGGGTGGTTTTGGGTTGTCCATGGGTGGTTGCTGGGTGGTTTTGGGCGTCTCTCTGGGTGGTTTGGGGTGCCCAGGGGTGGTTTGGGGGTTGCCATGGGTGATTTGGGGTGCCCATGGGTGGTTTGGGGTCACCGTGGGTGGTTTGGGGTGCCCATGGGTGTTTCTGGGGTGCCCATGGGTGTTTTTGGTGTCCCATGGGTGTTTTTGGGGTCCCAGGGGTGGTTTCGGGGTGTTTTTGGGGTCCCCTGGGTGTTTTTGGGGTCCCATGGGTGGTTTGGGGTCATCATAGGTGGTTTTGGGGTCGCCATGAGTGCTTTGGGGTCACCAGGTCACCATGGGTGTTTCTGGGGTGCCCATGGGTGGTTTTGGGTTGTCCATGGGTGGTTGCTGGGTGGTTTTGGGCGTCTCTCTGGTGTTTTTGGGATCCCATGGGTGGTTTCGGGGTGGTTTTTGGGGTCCCATGGGTGGTTTGGGGTCCCATGGTTGGTTTGGGGTCCCACAGGAGCTGCGGGAGCGGGTGCTGCGGGGGAAGTACCGGATCCCCTTTTACATGTCCACGGATTGTGAGAACCTCCTCAAGAAGTTCCTCATCCTCAACCCCACCAAGAGGGGCACCCTGGAGGTGAGGGGACCCCCGGTTTCATCCTGGGACCCCTGACATGAGCCCCAATGGCCCCCAGGACCTTCTGGAGACCCCCAACATCGTCCTGGGACCCCTGACATGAGCCCCAATGGCCCCCAGGACCTTCTGGGGACCCCCAACATCATCCTGGGACCCCCAGCCTGGTTCTGGGAACCTCTGAGACCCTCCTGAGCACCCCAGGACCTCCTGGGGACCCTCCCTGGCGTCCCCCCGTGCCCCCCAGCACTGCAGCTGGGTTGTCCATGGGTGGTTGCTGGGTGGTTTTGGGCGTCTCTCTGGTGTTTTTGGGATCCCATGGGTGGTTTCGGGGTGGTTTTTGGGGTCCCATGGGTGGTTTGGGGTCCCATGGTTGGTTTGGGGTCCCACAGGAGCTGCGGGAGCGGGTGCTGCGGGGGAAGTACCGGATCCCCTTTTACATGTCCACGGATTGTGAGAACCTCCTCAAGAAGTTCCTCATCCTCAACCCCACCAAGAGGGGCACCCTGGAGGTGAGGGGACCCCCGGTTTCATCCTGGGACCCCTGACATGAGCCCCAATGGCCCCCAGGACCTTCTGGGGACCCCCAACATCATCCTGGGACCCCCAGCCTGGTTCTGGGAACCTCTGAGACCCTCCTGAGCACCCCAGGACCTCCTGGGGACCCTCCCTGGCGTCCCCCCGTGCCCCCCAGCACTGCAGCGAGGAGCCCTGGGGTCCTTTCCTGTCCCCAAAGTGTCCCCAAAGTGACCCCGGCCCCCCGTGTGCCCCCAGCAAATCATGAAGGACCGCTGGATGAACGTGGGCCACGAGGACGACGAGCTCAAGCCCTACATGGAGCCCGTGCCTGACTACAAGGACCCCCGCAGGACAGGTGGGACCCCAGGCCACCCCTGGGGACACAGGGACCCCCTGAAGTGTCCCCGTGTCCCCTGCTGAGGGCCGTGTCCCCCCAGAGCTGATGGTGTCCATGGGCTACACGCGGGAGGAGATCCAGGAGTCGCTGGTGGGGCAGAAGTACAACGAGGTGATGGCCACCTACCTGCTGCTGGACCACAAGAGCTCCGAGGTGGGGACACGGGGGGTCAGCGGGACACCGGGGGCACATTGGGGACACGGGGACATGGGGGGTTAGCCAGGACACTGGGGACACTGGGGACCACAAGAGTTCCGAGGTGGGGACACATTAGGAAGAGGGCGGGGGCGGGGGGCGCCGGGCCGGCAGCACGGCCAAGGTGCCCCCCAGCCCCCTGCCCGGCCTGGAGCGATCCAAGGGCACCCCCTCCCCCTCCACGGTCAGTGCAGGCTGGGGAGGGAGGGGAGACCCTGGATTTGGGGGAGGGGGGAGTCC
>NW_024530112.1:0-735 GCF_017590135.1 Pyrgilauda ruficollis
ACCTGAGATACACCTGGGATACACCTGTGATACACCTGTGATACAGCTGGGGGGAAACACACCTGGGGGGCGGGGAAACACACCTGAACACACCTGGGATACACCTGGGATACAGCTGGGGGGGGAAACACACCTGGGGAGGGAAACACACCTGGGATACACCTGAGATACACCTGGGATACAGCTGGGGGGGAGAAACACACCTGGGTGGGGAAATACACACCTGGGGGCACACCTGGGATACACCTGGGCACACCTGGGCACACCTGGGCACACCTGGGCACACCTGGGCACACCTGGGCACACCTGGGCACACCTGGGCACACCTGGGCACACCTGGGCACACCTGGGCACACCTGGGCACACCTGGGCACACCTGGGCACACCTGGGCACACCTGGGCACACCTGGGCACACCTGGGCACACCTGGGCACACCTGGGCACACCTGGGCACACCTGGGCACACCTGGGCACACCTGGGCACACCTGGGCACACCTGGGCACACCTGGGCACACCTGGGCACACCTGGGCACACCTGGGCACACCTGGGCACACCTGGGCACACCTGGGCACACCTGGGCACACCTGGGCACACCTGGGCACACCTGGGCACACCTGGGATACACCTGGGCACACACCTGGGCACAGCTGGGATACACCTGGGGACACGCGGGGAACACCAGGTGACAGCAGCTGACTGCGGCTGCCAGGTGAGGTCACACAGGTGACACAGG
>NW_024530113.1:0-735 GCF_017590135.1 Pyrgilauda ruficollis
AAATCCCCAAATTTTTCCCCAAATTCCAGCCAAGCCGTCAACGTCCGCCTGCAGCTCCCGGTGCCCAAAGGCGTCTCCAGGTGGGATTTGGGGAAGTTTTGGGGAAGTTTTGGGGAAATTTTGGGAATTTGGTGATTGGGGGAGTCCTGGGGGGTGAATCCCAAATTTTGGAGGGAATTTGGGGTGAATTTTGGGGGAATTTTGGGATCAAATCCCGAATTTTGGTGCAGAATCGGAGGGAATTTTGGGGGAATTTTCAGGGGTTTTGGAGCAGATCTTTTGGGAATCTCAAGGGGATTTTTGGGAATTTTGGGATCGAATCTCAAATTTGGGGTGGAATCCGAGGGAATTTTGAGGCTTTTGGGGGAATTTTCAGGGAATATGACCTGGATTTTTTGGGAATCTTGAGATTTTTGGGGGAATTTTGGGCTCAAATCCCAGATTTTGGGGACAGAATCTGAGTGAATTTTGTGGGGTTTGGGTGAATTTTGGGGGGTTTTGGAGCGGATTTTTTGGGAACCTTGAGCGGATTTTGGGGAATTTCTGGGATTCGGGATTTTGGGCTGAAATCCTGAATTTTGGGGAGAATCTGAGTGAATTTTGGTGGGTTTTGGGTGAAATTTTAGGGGTTTTTGGGTGAATTTTGGGGGATTTTGGGTGAATTTTGAGCGATTTTGAAGTGGATTTTTTGGGATTTTGGGATTTGGGGTGGAAATCTGGGATTTTGGGGTGGAA
>NW_024530114.1:0-735 GCF_017590135.1 Pyrgilauda ruficollis
ATTCTGCTGTAAAGAAACAGATTGTAGTGGGAGTACAGTAATAAAGACAGAGCTTTAGAAATCCTCTATCTGAGCTACCAACCAGGTATATTTTCATATTACCCAATGCACAGGTTTCCAGGAACTTGCCTTTCTACTCTTCCCTCCTGACAGGGGCCTAAGAGGCTGCCCAGTGAGCTCTATGCTTTGATCACTGACAGTCTGTGGCTTTGACTGAGCAGAAATGAAAGGGTCTGGAAGCTAATGGTACAGGGAATGAGCCACACTGAAACAACTAAAATGCCATCCCACTGTTTTTAAGGTTCATGTAAGAAACAACTCGACTGCCAAGAATTCTCTCTTCCTCTGAAAACTGGTGAGCAGCCAAGATTTGTGAAAGTGATGCCTGTACAGGTATGTTCCTTATTTTTCTGTGTAGAAGCCCTGTGTCTGTGGCAGAGAGGAACAAAGAAATGGGAAAGCTGTTCATGTAAAAAAGAACACCTTCCCCAAATCTCGCCCAAGCTGTTGAAGCAGCACAGCCAGGGAGGCCAGTGTGCCTGCAGGTTAGGCAGTGCCAGTTCCCTGAATGGCACTGGGGGTTTTGGCCTCACAGACAGGGGGTGAAGTTGTTCTTTTAGAAAATGCATTTAAACATCCTGGTAGGTGATGCTACATGGGCCATTCCTAAGTCTAAACCTTCTCCCTTCACCTGATCTTTCCTGAAGAATGGGAGTTCCTTAGTGGAAGGGAAAA
>NW_024530115.1:0-743 GCF_017590135.1 Pyrgilauda ruficollis
TCAAATTCATAATTCCTTCCTACCACAAAAGTCCCCACAAATACAATATGTGGGTACACCAGTATCTGAAAGGTCCTGCTAGAGGGACAAAGGGGCTCTTCTGTCCTCTCCTGGGGCAGCTGGGGTTCTGCTCCCTGCCTGAAGGCCAGAGCTCACCTTGGGCCAGTAAAAGCCATTGGCACAGTGAGCATTTGCATCTGCCACGAGTGACTGGAGGTCTGAGAGCAAATGGTCGTGGAAGGAGGACCAGGCAAGACATCTCGCACTTCCCTGCTCGTGGTCCTACAGCAGGGTGCTCCTTCCTTAGCCTGGGTCATGGGCAGCCAGAGAATCCACTGGCAGCAGCCAGTCTCTGCTGGCTTAAGCTGAAAACACAATTCAGATATACTTAAGGCACATATATAATTTTTTTTTTTTTATAAAATTGGCTGCTCTGATGAAAAACTTTGTTCGTGACAGGTGCTGTGACCCAGAATAGGAAGAAAACCCAATTACCAGCATTTCAATGGGCTGCTGAGTGTGACAAGCATCTTCCTCTAGGGAAGGATGCAGCCAGAGAGAGAGGCTGTGTGACAGTAGCTATTTTATGTGAAGGTTTTTTTCTGAGTATCTTCATATCTCACACCTGTGTAGGCTTAGCAGAGTAGATGGTGGAAAGATTTTTCCTAGTGAGTACATGATTAATTTGTGTCTAAGAATGTCAAAAATTATATTCTTGGAAGCCTGTAGATTTGAGAGATGGG
>NW_024530116.1:0-739 GCF_017590135.1 Pyrgilauda ruficollis
TGAGTTTACCAGGATGTGAACACCCAAGATCCTCTGCCCCAAGACCTCTGGAGCATCCAGGAAATCCAGGCCCATGCATGAAAATCCTTGATGCCAGCTGATCCATGGAAATTCTGGGTTTGTGCAGTTGGTCTGGGGTTTTAGGAACATTTGGATGTGGAATAACCTCACAACAAGGAGTTAATTAAAGAAGGAATTTTCTGAAGAGGGAAAACGCAATTCCCACTCTCAGGGAGGGCGTGGAAGTTTCACATCTTCATGGAGAGAATTCAGCCCTTGGGGGACCTTGATTCCTTGTGGGATTTTTTTCCCGCTTGGAATCATTGAGGTGGGAAAAGCCCTCCAAGACCAATTCCAACCATTCCCAGCATTGCTAAAGCCACATCCACAGGGATTTTAAATCCCTCCAGGGATGGGCACTCCAACCCTTCCTGGGCAGTGCCAAGGCCTGAGCACCCTTTCCATGGGGAAATTCCTGCTGTGCCCACCCTGAGCTGCCCTGGCCCAGCCTGAGGCCGTTCCCTCTGCTCCTGTCCCTGTTCCCTGGAGCAGAGCCCAAATCCCAGTGGGATACAAACTTCCAGGAGCTGATCACAAATGAACTCCAAACAAAAACTTTTTAACACCAGGATCTGAGCAATTTCAGGGATTGGATCCTTTGGGAATGTTGGAGGTGTTTTACAAAGTTTGGGAGCAGCAACAAAACTTCCTGCAGGAAAATCCACAACATCCCATTCCA
>NW_024530117.1:0-735 GCF_017590135.1 Pyrgilauda ruficollis
CACCCACCTGGCTACAGCCTCCTTTCACAGGGACTTGTAGAGAGCAGTAAGGTCTGCCTCCTTTTCCCCAGGCTAAACAATGCCCTGCTCAATTATGCCAATGTACAAGAAACAGAGAGGCATTCTTAGTGACTGGCGGTAAAATGCCGGGATTTTTCCATCACTTAGTCATTTCCAGCAGGCTGGGTTGTTTGTACCAGCACACACAAATGGCAACAGTGGGAAACCTCATCGGAAAACAGGCAGAGTTTTTACAAAAAGTTGGCTGTGGAGTCACTTCCTTTGCCAATTCAGCCACACCTGGTGCTGACACACTTTTCCCCAGAGACTGTAGCAAAGTCAAGTCCCTGCTGGAAAACCTGTGAATGACAGCATCACAGGGCACTGAAATATTGCAGCACACTGAGAGAAGAGTAAATAAAACATGTTGTTTAGGGTATTTCATGTTGTAACGTGTTTTGAAGACTGCTGGATGTTTTAGAATAGAAGTATTTTTGTGGAGAATTCCGCCACATACCTCCTCAGTGCATGGGTAAGAGCTGGTAACAGACATCTTAAGTCTCTGTGACATTATCTAGCTCAGTCAAGAAAGAGAACTCTCCAGCTACTACAAATTTTAGCTAAAATAGCAAGCAGAAAGAAGCTATGTCTTTTGTGGTGATGGTGCAGGAAAAAAAAAGCCAGCCAAAAATAGGAAAGAGGCCTTTACAAATCCCAAAGGCTGAGTTAAAAAAA
>NW_024530118.1:0-735 GCF_017590135.1 Pyrgilauda ruficollis
TCACACCCAGCGCACCAGGGGTCCCCAGCTCCAACACGGGGGTCCCCTCCCACTGGGATGCTCTGGGATGTCCCCGTGTGCCGGGGACAGGCTCTGGTCACAACAGGGGGGTCACCCATGTAGCAGAGCGCACCCAGAGCCTTCGGGGTCCCTGCGGGGACCAGGCTGGAGACACTCAACCCCTCTTACCATCTGAGACTCTCACGGGGTGGCTGTGCCCAGTCTCAGGTCTGTCACACGTGTAGGTGCCACTCTCGGTGACAGTGACATGGTTGGGTCCCTCCTGCCCCCTTCGCTGCCCGTCCTTGTACAAGGTGGTGGCACCAGTCCGGTGAGGGCAGGGTGGGGAAAAGGTGGAGACACAGCAGGGGGCAGGCTGGGGACATTATGGGATAGTCTAGGGACATGGTGGGGGATGGTTTTGCAAGGAGTTGGGGAGGTTCAGGGGCTTTGGAGTGTCAGGGATGGGTGTCCAGGGGAATGGGGGGGTCTCAGGGATGGGGTTTCTGGGGAATGGGGGTCCTGAGGAGGAAGAGTTAGCAGGAGTGGGGTTGCCATGTGAATGGGGGTCCCCATGGCTGGGGAGGACTCAAGGATGGGAGTCCCATGGCAACATGGGCTCCAGGGATTTGTGGTGTTGTGGTTTTGGTTGGCTAATTTGAGATTTTTTGGTTAATGTATTAATTTATGTGGTGGGTTTCGTGTTGGGTGATTATTAATGTATTTATTAGAATG
>NW_024530119.1:0-735 GCF_017590135.1 Pyrgilauda ruficollis
TATTTTCCATTTTTTCCCCATTTTTTCCGATTTATTTTCAATTTTTTCGGTTTATTTTCCATTTTTTCCGCTTTTTTCCCACTTTTCCCCTTTTATTTTCAAATTTTCCGGTTTATTTTCCATTTTTCTTTTTTCTCTCTTTATTTTCCATTTTCCCCCCTTTATTTTCAAAATTTTCTAATTTGTATTTTTATTTTTCTCTCTTTTTTCTCTCTTTATTTTCCATTTTTTCTGCTTTTTTCCCTTTTTATTTTCCTTTTTTCGACTTTGTTTTCCATTTTTCCCCTTGATTTTCCATTTTTTTTCTAATTTATTTTCAATTTTTCCAATTTATTTTCCATTTTTCCCCTTTTTTCCCATTTTTCCCCTTTTATTTTCCTTTTTTTCATTTATTTTCCATTTTTTCCCCTTTTCCCCCATTTTTTCCCTTTTATTTTCAATTTTTTTCCTTTTCTCTTTTATTTTTTTCTCTTTTTTCCCTTTATTTCCCTTTTTTCCCATTTTTCTCCAGTTTTTGTCAATTTTCTCTTTTATTTTCCTTTTTTTCCCTTTTTTCTCCCTAATTTTCCCTTTTTCTCCATTTTTTCCTCTTTTTCCCCTTTCTTCTCTTTTATTTCCCATTTCCCTCATTTTTCCCTTTTTTTTCTATTTTTCCCTTTTTCCCCTTTTTTTCCCCATTTTTCCCCATTTTTCCCCTCCCCCCATTCTCCTTTTTCCCTTTTTTCCCCTTTTTTT
>NW_024530120.1:0-734 GCF_017590135.1 Pyrgilauda ruficollis
TTTGCATCTGTACAACTGCTGCATCCGTGGGCTGCATCTGCTCTGTGTCCCCCTCCAAGGAGGAAAAACATTTGTTGCTGACCAAAGGGAGTCTGGCTGCTCCACAGGGGCAGACCCACATTACTCAACCAGTGGCCAAAGCTCTCAGTGTCAGCAGGACATTTGATCAAGGCTTTCATTTCTGTCCATGCTGCTGACTGGTCCAGGCCAATTTGTGCAGTTTGGGTCTACCCCAGGGGATGTCCTCAGTCCCCCATGCTGCCAGCTGCCTACCTGGCCCCAATTCCTCATCATCTTCTCAAGCTTGCCCACAGCCATCTGCCGGGACTCCAGGGATTCCACCTGCTCCTGGAGTTTCTCACAGCGCTGGAGGAGCTCCCCCAAATGCTCATTGATGTCAAAGGTGCAGTTGGAACACTCTGCCTTTGCCTTCTCCTGCTCCTCCTGCACACTGTTCACTATCTCCCCTATCTCAGCCAGCTGCAGGCAAGGCAGAGGGAATCAGCTCAAGAGGTGGGATGAATGGAGCCATCAGTGCTGCATGCTGTGGGCCTCAGTGGCCCCAGCCAGCTGGGGAATATGGCTGGGAACCCCACCAGGAGTACTGCACCAAGCCAGGAGTGGTGGGAGTGCTCCCCCAGGACCTCATCTGCTCGTTCACCTTGTTGGTTGTCTCAGTCACCAGCTGCTCCAGCATGGCCTTCCTCATCTCCTGCTGCTCTGCCATCATCTGC
>NW_024530121.1:0-734 GCF_017590135.1 Pyrgilauda ruficollis
TTTCCCAGAATTACTTTCAGTTTAAGATGAACACTAGAAAAGATTTGTGGCTTGGTAGAAAGATCCACGTGCTGTATCAGCACTTTTTTACCCCCCCTTTGAATACTTCTTTTCCATGGAAACTTATAAATTAAATACACAAAAGTGCACATCAGGCTGTGGGAAGAACAACAGCTTCAGTGGTAGAGGAGAAGAGTAATGAATAGCTTGTCACATAAATATTGATCAAAAGCACAAAAGTTAAATACTGCTGTATTTGATGGCTAAATGGGATCTATTGTTCTTCAACTCGTTTCAAAGTGTTCCTCTGTTTTATTTTAATCGTATATGAAGTCAAAAAAAGTATGTACTTGTAAGAGGGGAATGCTATTGCAATAGGATATATGGTAAAATAAATAATGGAGTGGCTATAAAAATGCCAAGGGATTAAAGTTATTTGTGTACAGATAATTGCCTGGCAATGATGGCCCCATTCCCCGATCCTTTCACTGTAAATACTCCTGCTTAACAATTAGTCCCTGGGAAAGCACACTCATCATTCAGTGCAGCCTTCTCTCCCATCTTGGAGATAAAACTGTCCTTTTATTTACCCCAGGAGTCGCTGCAGTGTCTGTTGGAATCTCTCACTTGAAGTCTGTCAGCAATGATTATTAAGCTAATGACTTTCTCGTTGAGGGCCCATACACTGTGCAAAAAATGTGAGATAATTCAC
Organism: Pyrgilauda ruficollis; assembly: GCF_017590135.1. Taxonomy (NCBI): domain Eukaryota; kingdom Metazoa; phylum Chordata; class Aves; order Passeriformes; family Passeridae; genus Pyrgilauda; species Pyrgilauda ruficollis. Next base: position 713 of record NW_024530121.1, read on the forward strand.
ACAGTCTAATGGCACAAACACA
>NW_024530122.1:0-7224 GCF_017590135.1 Pyrgilauda ruficollis
GGGACACTTGGGGACACTCGGGGACATGGGGACACGACTTAGTGCACCGCTGAGAGGACACAGGGGGACACGAGGGGACATGGGGGGGACATGGGGACACACAGGGACAAAGAAGGGGACATGGGGACACAATGTGATGCACCAGTGAGGGGACACAGGGGGACACTCGGGGATACGGGGGGCACATGGGGACATTGGGACATGGAGGGGTATGGGGGACACGGGGTCCATGGGGGACATGGGGACATGAGAACATGGAGGAGCAGAGAGGGACGTGGGGACACTGAGGGACATGGAGAGATGGGAAGACAGGACACTGGGGACATGGAGGGACATGGGGGGCAGGGGACATGGAGGGGCAGAGAGGGACATTGGGGGACATGGAGAGATGGGGAGACAGGACACTGGAGACATGGGGACATTAGGAACATGGGGGACAGGGGACATGGAGGGGCAGAGAGTGACATGGGGACACTGAGGGACATGGAGAGATGGGGAGACAGAGGACACTGGGGACATGTAGGGATGGGGGACAAGGGACACTGGGAGGCACGGCGACGTGACAGAACAGGGGCCAGCCGCACACACGGTGACACTGGGGACACACAGAGGTGACGCTGGTGACACACCAGCGCAGCACTGAGCCCCTGAACGCCCCCACGCGCCCCCAGCCCACATCACACCGCCAAACGCCCCGCGGGGACACGGGGACACCGCGGCACAGGGACACCCCGGCACAGGGACACGGGGACACCCCGGCACGGGGACACGGGGACACCCCGGCACGGGGACACGGGGACACCCCGGCGCGGGGACACTGGGACACCCCAACACGGGGACACAGGGACACCCCAGCATGGGGATGCGGGGACACCCCGACGCGGGGACACCCCGGCACGGGGACACGGGGACACCCCAGCATGGGGACACCCCAGCACGGGGACACGGGGACACCCTGACGCGGGGACACGGGGACACCCCGGCATGGGGACACGGGGACACCCCAGCACGGGGACACAGGGACACCCCGGCGCGGGGACACGGGGACACCCCGGCACGGGGACATGGGGACACCCCAGCACGGGGACACAGGGACACCCCGGCGCGGGGACACGGGGACACCCCGGCACGGGGACACGGGGACACCCCAACACGGGGACACAGGGACACCCCGGCGCGGGGACACGGAGACACCCCTGCACGGGGACACGGGGACACCCCGGCGCGGGGACACAGGGACACCCCGGCGCGTCCCCGTGACCCACGCCCGCCTCCCCAGGTTCTGCGAGGTGGCCGTGGCCAACGGCATGGACATCTTCCGCGTCTTCGACGCCCTCAACTACGTGCCCAACCTGCTGCTGGGCGTGGAGGCCGCGGGCAACGCCGGCGCCGTGGTGGAGGCCGCGCTCTCCTACACCGGCGACGTGGCCGACCCCACGCGCACCAAGTACAGCCTGGACTACTACCTGGGGCTGGCCCGGGAGCTGGTGGCAGCGGGGACACACGTGCTCTGCATCAAGGTCTGGGGGGGATTTGGGGGGTCCTGGGGGGGATTTGGGGGGCCAGGGACAGGGCACCGCGGCGTTGCCCCTTTAAGAAGCGTTGCCTCTTTAAGAACCCTTGCCCCGTAAGGGGCGTGTCTCTAGCCAATTAAGAGGCGTGGCTATGCAGATTTAAAGGGCGTTGCCAATACGTTAATGGGCGTGATTATAGCCATATAAGGGCAGGCTCGTGGCCGTAAGGGGGCGTGGCCATTGCCTTTTAAGGACCGCGCCGCGCGCCCCTCTGGATTTGGGGGTCCTGGGGAGGGTTGGGGGTCCTGGTAGGGTTTTGAGGGGTCCTGGAGGGATTTGGGCAGAATTTGGAGGAATTGTGAGGGGGATTTGGGGAGGATTTGGGGGTCCTAGGGAGGATTTGGAGCTCCCCTGTTGTCCAAGGCTGGGTTGGATGAGGGGTGGGACACGGAGGGTCCCCGTGACCCCCAGGGTGACCCCCGTGACCCCTCAGGACACCATGGGGTCACCAACACCAGTGGCCACTACTGGGGACAAGGATGGGATGGAGCAACCCAGGGTGGGACACGGAGGGTCCCCACACCCCCGTGACCCCCGGGGTGACCCCCGTGTCCCCTCCCCAGGACATGGCGGGGCTGCTGACCCCCGCGGCCGCCCGGCTGCTGGTGGGGGCCCTGCGGGAGCAGCACCCCGAGGTGCCCCTGCACGTGCACACCCACGACACGGCCGGCGCCGGCGTGGCCTCCATGCTGGCGGCCGCCCAGGCCGGCGCCGACGTGGTGGACGTGGCCGTGGACGCCATGTCCGGCATGACCTCCCAGCCCAGCATGGGCGCCGTGGTGGCCTGCGCGCGGGGGACGCCCCTGGACACAGGTGGGGACAGGGGACAGCGAGGGGTGGAGGGGTCGGCAAAGGTGACAGCAAGGGGTGGAGGGACACGGAGGGTTTGGGGTGCCACCGAGGGTTTGGAGGGACAGCGAGCGTTGGAGGTGTCACCAAGGGTTTGGGGTGTCACCAAGGGTTTGGGGTGCCACCAAGGGTTTGGGGTGTCACCGAGGGTTGGAGATGTCGTCAGGGGTTTGAGGTGTCACCGCGGGTTTGGGGTGTCACCAAGGGTTTGGGGTGCCACCAAGGGTTTGGGGTGTCACCAAGGGTTTGAGGTGTCACCAAGGGTTTGGGGTGTCACCGAGGGTTTGGAGGGACAGTGAGGGTTGGAGATGTCACCGAGGGTTTGAGGTGTCACCAAGAGTTTGAGATGTCACCAAGGGTTTGGGGTGTCACCGAGGGTTGGAGATGTCGTCAGGGGTTTGAGGTGTCACCGCGGGTTTGGGGTGTCACCAAGGGTTTGAGGTGTCACCAAGGGTTTGGGGTGCCACCAAGGGTTTGGAGGGATGGCAAGGGTTGGAGATGTCACCAAGGGTTTGGGGTGTCACCAAGGCTTTGAGATGTCAGCAAGGGTTTGGGGTGCCACCAAGGGTTGGAGATGTCACCAAGGGTTTGGGATGCCACCGAGGGTTTGGGGTGTCACCAAGGGTTTGGGGTGCCACCAAGGGTTTGGGGTGCCACCGAGGGTTTGGAGGGAAAGGGTGGCACGGTGGTGCCACCAAGGGTTGGAGATGTCACCAAGGGTTTGGAGGTGTCACCAAGGATTTGGAGGGACAGCAAAGGTTTGAGATGTCCCAAAGAGTTTGGAGGTGTCACCAAGGGTTTGGAGGGACAGCAAAGGTTTGGAGGTGTCACCTAGGGTTGAAGGGGACGACGAGGGTTTGAGATGTCACCAAGAGTTTGGAGGGACAACAAGGGTTAGAGATGCCACTAACGGTTTGGAGGTGTCACTGAGGGTTTGGAGGGACAGCAAGGGTTGGAAATGTCACCAAGGGTTTGAGGTGTCACCAAGGGTTTGGAGGGACAGGAAGAGTTTCAGGTGTCATCAAGGGTTTGGAGGTGTCACCAAAGGTTGAAGGGGACAGCGAGGATTTGGGGTGCCACCAATGGCTGGAGGAATAACAAAGATTTGAGGTGCCACCAAGGGTTTGAGGTGCCACCAAAGATTGGACGGATGACAAGGTCTGGAAAGCCAACCAAGGGTTTGAGGTGCCACCAAGGGTTGGAGGGACAGCAGGGGCTGTAGGGGACATCAAGAGCTGGAGGGACACCAAGGATTTGAGCGGCCACCAAGGGTTTGGAGGTGCCACCAAGACTTTGAGGAGCCACAGTGGTCACGGAGGTGCCACCACAGTCCTGGAGGTGCCACCAGAACCACGACTTCACTCCGAATCCGTGACACGCCCCACACCACACCCCTGCCGTGTCCCCACGGTGTCCCCACGGTGTCCCCACGGTGTCCCCTTGTCCCCAGGCATCGACCTGGAGCGCGTCTTCGAGTACAGCGAGTACTGGGAGGCGGCGCGGGGCCTCTACGCCGCCTTCGACTGCACGGCCACCATGAAGTCGGGCAACGCCGACGTCTACGAGAACGAGATCCCGGGCGGGCAGTACACCAACCTGCACTTCCAGGCCCACGCCATGGGGCTGGGACACAAGTTCAAGGAGGTCAAGAAGGCCTACACCGAGGCCAACAAGCTGCTCGGGGACCTCATCAAGGTGGGGTGGCCCTGGGGGCTGCGGGGGGGCTGTGGGGTGGGGGGTCTCCACAAAATGGTGTCCGTGGGGTGGGGGATGTCCACTGGGTGGTGTCCATGGGGGTCTCCAAGAGAAGGTCTCCATGGTGTAGATGGTCTCCATGGCATGGAAAATTTCTGTGGGGTGGGGGGTCTCCATGGGGCAGGGGGTGTCCATGGCGTGGAGGATCTCTGTGGGGTGGGTGGTCTCCATGGGTGGGTGGTCTCCACAGAATGGTCTCCATGGGACAGATGGTCTCCGTGGGGTGGGAGGATCTCTGTGGGGTTGGTGGTCTCCATGGGTGGGCGTTCCACCAAGGGCAGTCATGTGGTGACCCCCGAGGTGACCCATGAGAGTCCCCCCAAGCTGACCCTGAGCTGACCCATGAAATGACCCCAAGGTGACCCCAAGAGTTGACCCAAGAGGTTCCCCCACACTGACCCATGAGGTGACCCCAAGCTGACCCTGAGCTGACCCATGAAATGACCCCAAGGTGACCCCAAGAGTTGACCCAAGAGGTTCCCCCCACACTGACCCATGAGGTGACCCAAGAGCTGCTCCTTGAGTTGACCACAAGGTGACCCCGAGTTGCCCCATGAGTTAACCCAGGAGTGGACAGCGAGGTGACCCCGAGGTGACCCCTGGTGGCCCCGAGGTGACCCCTGGTGCCCCGCAGGTGACGCCCACCTCGAAGGTGGTGGGGGACCTGGCGCAGTTCATGGTGCAGAACGGGCTCTCGCGGGAGGAGGCCGAGGCGCGGGCGGACGAGCTCTCCTTCCCCCTGAGCGTGGTGGAGTTCCTGCAGGGACACATCGGGGTCCCCCCGGGGGGCTTCCCCGAGCCCTTCCGCTCCCGGGTGGGTCCTGCTGGGCACTGGCAGGGACTGGGAGGGACTGGGAGGGACTGGGAGGATGTACTGGAAGCTGTTGCCATGGCAACAGGATGCTGTGGTTCCCTGCTGCCATCTCCATCGCTGGTTGCTGTGGTACCCGCTCCTAACACTGGCTCCTAATGATGGTTGCCATGGCAATCGAGCCTAGCAACGGGTCCTAGAAATGGTTACCGTGGTACCGAGCCCTGGCAATGGCTTCTAGCGGTGGTTACCATGGCAATCAACCCTAGCAACAGTTCCTGGTGATGGTTGCCATGGCACCCCAGCCTAGCAACAGCTTTTAATGATGGTTGCCATGGCACCCACCCCATTGCCATGGTGTCCCTCAACCCGTTGCCATGCCAACCCCCCTTTGCCATGTCCCCCCACCCTATTGCCATGTCCCTGTCCCATGTCCCATGTCCCTGCCCCATTCCCATGTCCATGTCCCATGTCCCATGTCCCTGTCCCTGTCCCTGTCCCTGTCCCTATCCCTGTCCCTGTCCCTGTCCCCATTCCCATGTCCCCGTCCCCGTCCCTATCCCTGTCCCTGTCCCTGTCTCTGTCCCTGTCCCTGTCTCTGTCCCTGTCCCTGTCTCTGTCCCTGTCCCTGTCTCTGTCCCTGTCCCTGTCTCTGTCCCTGTCCCTGTCTCTGTCCCTGTCCCTGTCTCTGTCCCTGTCCCTGTCTCTGTCCCTGTCCCTGTCTCTGTCCCTGTCCCTGTCTCTGTCCCTGTCCCTGTCTCTGTCCCTGTCCCTGTCTCTGTCCCTGTCCCTGTCTCTGTCCCTGTCCCTGTCTCTGTCCCTGTCCCTGTCTCTGTCCCTGTCCCTGTCTCTGTCCCTGTCCCTGTCTCTGTCCCTGTCCCTGTCTCTGTCCCTGTCCCTGTCCCCTGTCCCTGTCCCGGTCCCCGTCCCCCCCCGCTGCCACGCCAACCCCCGGTGCCCGCAGGTGCTGAAGGAGCTGCCGCGGGTCGAGGGGCGCCCGGGGGCGTCGCTGCCCCCCCTGGACTTCGAGGCGCTGAGCCGGGAGCTGGGGGCGCGGCACGGGGCCCCCCCCAGCCCCGAGGACCTGCTCTCGGCCGCGCTCTACCCCAAGGTCTACGACGAGTTCCGCACCTTCAGCAGCACCTTCGGGCCCGTGGCCTGCCTGGGCACCCGCCTCTTCCTCGGGGATTTGGGGGTGTTTGGGAGCTTTTGGGGGGAGTTTGAAGGGATTTTGGGGGGACTTTGGGGGAATTCAGGGGGATTTGGGAGGGTTTGAGTGGGTTTTGGACGGATTTGGGGAGCAGTTCAGGGGCATCTAGGAAGACTTTGGGGGGATCTTGGTGGGATATGAGGGGATTTTGGGGGGTCTGAGTGGATTTTGGGGGGCTCCGAGCACCTTTCGGGGGCTCTGAGGCTGTTTGAAGGAACACAGGGGTGACTTCGGGGTGACTCCAGGAGGCTCTGCCCGAGCTGAGGAGTTTTGGGGTGACTTTGAGGTGACTCTGGGGTGACTTTGGGGTGACTCTGGGATAACTTTGGGGTGACTCTGGGGTGACTCTGGGGTGACTTTGGGGTGACTCTGGGGTGACTCTGGGGTGACTTTGGGGTGACTCTGGGGTGACTCTGGGGTGACTTTGGGGTGACTTTGGGGTGACTCTGCTGACACCCAGGCGACCCCCGAGCGTGCCCAGTGACCCCCGACCCCCCCGTTTCCCCCCCCCAGGAGATGCACGTGCACCCCAAGGCCGAGAAGGGGGCCAAGGGCCAGGTGGGGGCCCCGATGCCGGGGGAGGTGGTCGAGGTCCGGGTCAAGGAGGGGGCGACGGTGGCCAAGGGGGACCCGCTGTGCGTCCTGAGCGCCATGAAGATGGAGACCGTGGTGACGGCGCCCGTGGGGGGCAAAGTCACCAAGGTCCACGTGCGCCCCGGGCTCAGCCTCGAGGGCGAGGACCTCATCGTCGTCATCGAGTAGATTTTGGGGGGGGTTCCCCCCAAAAAAATCCCCCCCAAAGTAACCCCGAAACTCCCCCCCGGAAACGACCTCGCAGAAATGGGGCGTGGCCCCTTTAAGAGCCCCCCCCATGGGTGGCGCCCCCTGGTGGGGGCTGGGCGGTACAACAAGGCCTTAATTAGGGGGGCGTGTCTTAATTGGGGGGGGCCACATCTTAATTAGGAGGTGCCCCGTGAAGGGGGGGTCCCGCTTTGGGGGAACACCTCATTTTGGGGGGGGGATCC
>NW_024530122.1:7324-10701 GCF_017590135.1 Pyrgilauda ruficollis
CCCCATCACCCCCTCCCCCATTCCCCCGTTCTGGGGGTCCCGGGCAATAAAAACTGGACTAACGGCACCCGCGGTGTGGGGGAGGGGCTGGCGAGACCCCCAGGTGACCCCGAAGTGAGACCAGGGGCTCCTTATGGAGGGGGCGTGGCCTGAGCCGAAGGAGGCGTGTCCTCCATCACGAGGGGCGTGGTCAGTGATCACAGAGGGGCTTTAATTCCCAAAGGGGGAAGTGGGCGTGGCTGCAACCCAAAATCCCCCCACCTGACCCCAAAAGGGGCGTGTCCCAACCCGATGGGCGTGGTCTCTAGTCCCTGGTGGGCGTGGCCTCAAAGCATTTCTTCCCCAACCCAAAACTGGGCGTGTCCCTGCCTAAGTGGGCGTGTCCCCAGGTGGGTGTGTCCCTGCCTATAATGGGCATGTCCCCAAATGGGCGTGTCCCTTCCCTAACTGTGTGCCTAAGTGGGTGTGTCCCTTCCAGAACCGGGCGTGTCCCAGCTGGGTGTGTCCCTCCCCTAACCTAAAAACGGGCGTGTCCCTCCCTAATGGGTGTGTCCCCCCGAATGGGCGTGCCCCTCCCTGAATGGGCGTGTCCCTCCCAAATGGGCGTGTCCCTAATGGGGCGTATCCTTCCCTAATGGGCATGTTGTGTCCCTGCCTAATGGGCGTGTCCCCCGAATGGGCGTGTCCCCCTGAATGGGCGTGTCCCTCCCAAATGGGCGTGTCCCTAATGGGGCGTATCCTTCCCTAATGGGCATGTCCAAAAGGAGCATATCCCTAATGGGCGTGTCCCTCCCTAATAGGCATGTCCCTAATGGGCGTGTCCCTAATGGGTGTGTCCCCCAATGAGCGTGTCCCCCCATGGGTGTGTCCCTCCCTAATGGGCGTGTCCCTAATGGGCGTGCCCCTTCCTGAATGGGCGTGTCCCTCCCAAATGGGCGTGTCCCTAATGGGGCGTATCCTTCCCTAATGGGCATGTCCAAAAGGAGCATATCCCTCATGGGCGTGTCTGTCCCTAATGGGCGTGTCCCCCCAATGGGCGTGTCCCCAATGGGCGTGTCCCCCTGAATGGGCGTGTCCCTCCCAAATGGGCGTGTCCCTAATGCCAATGAGCGTGTCCCCCCATGGGTGTGTCCCTCCCTAATGGGCGTGTCCCTCCCTGAATGGGCGTGTCCCTCCCAAATGGGCGTGTCCCTAATGGGGCATATTGCTCCCTAATGGGCGTGTCCGAAAGGAGCATATCCCTAATGGGCGTGTCCCTCCCTGAATGGGCGTGACCCTCCCTAATGGGCGTGTCCCTCCCTAATGGGCATATCCAAAAGGAGCATATCCCTAATGGGCGTGTCTGTCTCTAATGGACATGTCCCCCCAATGGGCGTGTCCCCAATGGGCGCGTCCCCCTGAATGGGCGTGTCCCTCCCTACTGGGCACGTCCCCCCGAATGGGCGTGTCCCGAATGAGCATGTCCCGAATGGGTGTGTCCCTCCCTAATGGGCGTGTCCCTTCCTAATAGGCATGTCCCTCCCAAATGGGCGTGTCCCCAATGGGCGTGTCCCTCCCTAATGGGCGTGTCCCTCCCTAATAGGCATGTCCCTAATGGGCGTGTCCCCAATGGGCGTGTCCCCAATGGGTGTGTCCCTCCCTAATGGGCGTGTCCCTAATGGGCATGTCCCTAATGGCACAGGGAGTGCTGGTAGGGACGGACACCTGGACAGGGGACAGGGGGACATGGAGAGTGAATGGGGGACATGGCATTGTCACACAGGGAGTGCTGGTAGGGACAGACACCTGGACAGGGGACAGAGGGACATTGGAGGGACACGGCATTGTCATACAGCGAGCACTTGTAGGGACGGACACCTGGGGACACGGGGGGTAGCAGGGAGTGAGGGGAGGTTGGGGCCGGGCTGGTTGCTGTCACTGCTGTCCCTGTCCCCACCCCAATCCCAATCCCACCCGTTCCATCCCGTTCTCTCCCGGTCTCACCGGTGTGGGTGAGCACGTGCCGCTTGAGGTCGAAGGTGTCGTTGAACCTTTCCCCATCCCATTCCCGTTCCCATTCCCAATCCCACCCGTTCCAATCCCGTTCCAGTCCCATTCCAGTCCCGTTCCACTCCCGTTCTCTCCCGTTCTCACCGGTGTGGGTGCGCACGTGCCGCTTGAGGTCGAAGGCATCATTGAACCTTTTCCCACTCCAATCCCATTCCCATTCCCAATCCCAATGCCACCCGTTCCAGCCCGTTCCAATCCCGTTCCAGTCCCATTCCAGTCCCGTTCCACTCCCGTTCTCTCCCGTTCTCACCGGTGTGGGTGCGCACGTGCCGCTTGAGGTCGAAGGTGTCGTTGAAGCCCTTCCCGCAGTAGGGGCAGCGGTGCCGCTTCACCTCGCTGTGGCACTTGAGGTGCCGGTTCAGCATCCGCTGGAACCCGAAGCTCTTGTGGCACACGGGGCACGAGAAGAGCTCGGAGCCCCCCGGGACCCCCCCGGCCACCGGGACCCCCACGGGGACCCCCCCGGCCAGGGGCAGCCCCGGGGGGAGGGGGGCGCCCAAAGGGCCGGACGGGACCTGCAGAGAGAGGGGAGGAAGGGGTTAAATGCGGGGGGACCCCCGGTTATGGGGGCACCTGGTGAGGAACCCCCCTTGGGACCCCCCAGTTATGGGGAGAGCCCTGATTTTGGGGACCCCCCCAGCCGTGGGGGACAGCCCCCCTTGGGGGCCTCTGGTTTTGGGGACCCCCAGCCCACCTTGGTGACCCCAATGGCTTTTGGAGACGCACGTGCCGCTTGAGGTCGAAGGTGTCGTTGAAGCCCTTCCCGCAGTAGGGGCAGCGGTGCCGCTTCACCTCGCTGTGGCACTTGAGGTGCCGGTTCAGCATCCGCTGGAACCCGAAGCTCTTGTGGCACACGGGGCACGAGAAGAGCTCGGAGCCCCCCGGGACCCCCCCGGCCACCGGGACCCCCACGGGGACCCCCCCGGCCAGGGGCAGCCCCGGGGGGAGGGGGGTGCCCAAAGGGCCGGATGGGACCTGCAGAGAGAGGGGAGGAAGGGGTTAAATGCGGGGGGACCCCCGGTTATGGGGGCACCTGGTGAGGAACCCCCCTTGGGACCCCCCAGTTATGGGGAGAGCCCTGATTTTGAGCTGATCCCCCAGCCGTGGGGGACAGCCCCCCTTGGGGACCTCTGGTTTTGGGGACCCCCAGCCCACCTTGGTGACCCCAATGGCTTTTGGAGACCCCCCCTCCTATCAGGAACCCCCATCACAGAGGCCCCCCCCAGTCCCAGGGACCTTGGGCACCCCCAGTTTTGGGGACCCCCCCCCAGTTTGGGGACACCAAATTTTGAGGACCCCCCTGCTCACGGGGACCCCCCCCCCTTGGA
>NW_024530122.1:11421-14164 GCF_017590135.1 Pyrgilauda ruficollis
GCAGCCCAAACCCCCCCCCAAAATCACCCCCCAAAGGCCCCCGGGGAACCCCAAAATCCTCCCCAAAACCTCCCAGGTGTCCAAACCCCCACCCCCCAAAACGGTCCAGGGGTCCGGGCACCCCAAAATCCTCCCCAACACCCCCCCATCCCCGTGTTTGGGTGGGAATTTGGGGCTGAACCCCAACTCTGTCACTAAGGGGACGCCCCTGGGGGGGAAGGAGGTCGCCCCAAATCCTGCGGTCCCCCCAAAATCGGGGCCCCTGAAACTCCTGGATCCCCAAAATTCCTAAATTCTTTGGTCCTCCCGTGCACCTCCAAAACATCCGGGACCCCCCAAATTCCTGGGACCCCCCCCAAACCCTGAGGCCTCCTCCCCAAAATCCCTGGGATCCCCTCAAACACCTGGAACCCCCAAATTCCTGACACAGCCCCCCCAGACCTCTGGGACCCCACCAGCACCTCAAACCCAACCAACCCCTGACCTGGGACCCCCCCAGCACCTGAATCCCAACGAACACCTGAGTCCCCCCAAATTCCTGAGCCCTCCAAATTCCTGAGTCCCCCAAAAATTCCTGCTACCCCCAAATTCCTGGGTCCCCCTGGACACCTGGGCCCCCCCAGATCCCTGAATCCCCCCAAATCCCATTTCCCCATGGATCCTGGCCCCCCAGATCCCCGCGCCCCCCCAGATCCCATTTCCCGATGGATCCCAGCCCCCCCAGGTCCCCCCCATACTGGGCACGTAGATCTCGGCCCGCTGCTCGTCCGGGAGCTCGCTCCAGTTGCGCTTGGCCGTGGCCACCACCGGCTTCTTCACCAGGAACGCGCGCGGCATGGCCGGATCCGCCGGATCCCCGACCCCGGATGATGGATCCCGATGGATCCTGATTGATCCCGATGGATTCTGATTGACCCTGATGGATCCCGATAGATCCCGCTGGATCCTGATGGATTCTGATAGAATCTGATGGGTTCTGATGGATCCCAAGTGATCCCGATGGATCCCAGTGGATTCCTGATGTATTCTGATGGATCCCAATGGATCCCGATAGATCCCAGCTGATCCCGATGGATTCTGATGGATCCCCTGCTCCCAATAGATCCCAATGGATCCCGGCGGATTCTGATTGATCCCGCTGGATCCCGGCCTGATGGATCCCAATGGATGCGCTGTGGATCCTCAGTCAGGCTCAACGCCGGATCCGCGGTTGAGTTTGATCCCAGATCCCAAATATTCGGTCAATATCCGCAGCCGATCCCAAATCCTTGGGCAGTTCTGGTCCCCGATCCCGCCGGACCCCGGTGCTCCGGAGGATCCCGGATTCGGGCTCGGATCCCGGGGCTTGGAGCGGTTCCGGTGCCCGATCCCGGTCCGGCGTCACCGCGATCCGCTGTCACCGCTGTCACCGCTGTCACCGCCCGCTGTCACCGGCCCCGAGCCCCGCGCCGCCCCCTCGGCTGCGCTGTCCCGGGGCTGTCCCGGTTGTGCCGTCCCGGTGCCGGTCCCGGCTCTGTTATCCCGGTTCTGGCTCGGTTATCCCGGTCCCGGCTCTGTTATCCCGGCTCTGGCTCGGTTATCCCGGTCCCGGCTCTGTTATCCCGGTCCCGGCTCTGTTATCCCAGTCCCGGCTCTGTTATCCCGGTTCTGACTCTGTTATCCCAATTGTCCCGGTCCTGTCCCGGCTCTGTTATCCTGGTTGTGCTGTCCCGGTGTTGTCCCGGTCTTATCCCGGTCCCAGTGGTGCCCTGCCGGTCCTGTCCCGGTCCTGGTCCTGGCAGTGCTATCCCGGTCCTGTCCCGGTCCCAGCGGTGCTGTCCTGGTCCCGGCACTGCTGTCCCGGTGCTGTCCCGCTGCCGTGCCGTGCCGTGCCGTGCCGGTGCCGGCGGTGCCGCCCCGCCGCGCGTCCCCCGTCCCGCCCCGCGGTGCCCCGGACCGGTTCCGCCGGTCGGGCCGGGCCGCGCCGCAGCCGGAGCCGGTCGGGCGGGCGCCGCTTGGGAAATAACGGGGAGCCCCCGCCCCGGCCCGGGGACAGCGGGGACACCGGGACAGCGGGGGGGCGGGGGACACCGGGGACAGCGGGGGACACTATGGGACACCGGGACAGCCACAGGGCGCAGGGGACACTGGGACACCGGGGGACAGGGAAGGGCATTTGGGGACACGGGGACACGGGGGGACGTGGGGACACTGGGACACGGACACCGGAGACATCGGGGACATTGGGACGTCAGGGGACGCAGGGACATCAGGGATGGGGACATGAGGACTTTGGGGACAGGCTGCGGGGGCGGGGGACACCGGGGACGTGGGGGACATTGGGGACATCGGGACATCGGGGATGGGGACACGGGGACTTTGGGGACATTGGGGACATTGGGCTGAGGGACGTGGGGACACAGGGATGGGGACAGGGACACGGAGAGCTTGGGGTGAGCTGGACAGAGGGACACGGGGACAGAGGGACAGAGGGACACGGGGACAGAGGGACAGAGGGACACGGGGACAGAGGGACAGAGGGACACGGGGACACGGGGATGGCGCTGTCCCCAGGACCGGGGTGTCAGAGGTCACCTGGAGAGACCAGGGGGGGTCACAGTGTCCCCGGGGGGGTCAGGCTGTCCCCGGGGGGTGTCACGGTGTCCCCGGGGTGTCACTGTGTCCCAGGGGGGTCCGACTGTCCCGGGGGGGGGTCACGCTGTCCCCAGGGGGGTCCGGCTGTCCCCGGGGGGGTCACCTGCAC
>NW_024530122.1:15177-15338 GCF_017590135.1 Pyrgilauda ruficollis
GGGTGTCTCGGGGGGTCCCTCCCATGCCGTGGGGGGGTCCCTCACCCCCTCCCCACCCCAGACCGAGCTCCTGCTGCTGCTCCTGGAGTCGCCGCCGTGCCGGGGCCGGGCGGAGGCGGGCGGGGGTCCCGGGGGGGCCGTGCTGGCGCTGCTGGCCGAGC
>NW_024530123.1:0-734 GCF_017590135.1 Pyrgilauda ruficollis
TTTTTTTAAGAATATTTTTAAACACTGGCTATACTATTCACTACTGCTCTAAAGCACTGGTCAAAATTCTTTCTCAGTTTTAATGATCTCCTAGTTCTTCAGTTTAGAGTGAGAATGACATTACATGCAAAAGCTGTTTGTTACTATCCATTTCTAGTTGTCTTTTTTTGAAGACAACTAGAAAAAGGAGGTTCAGATGCAAAGTGAACTGACAGGGAAAGAATAAAAATAGAGAAAATAGAGATTCTCTCCTTGTGCAAAGCTATGAGAAACATTCTCTTAAAATTGTCAATAAAGCCACATGGGGCTAGTGTCATATATGTTGCACTCTTTTTTATATTCAAGCAATTCTTAAAACATCAAAAATGGGAGTGTACATTGCACTTCAGCTTTTGTCATGATCAAAAAATTTCTATGCATTCACCCAGTATTCAATCACCCACATAAGAAAAAAAATCCAGTTACACCAGTGAAATGCTTTACAAACCTCATCTTGATTTCCATTCTCTTTCACACTATAATGGTTTCAGTATCAATTCACATATAAATTTACTTTCTTTGCAAATATTCTTTTGTTTTGTATAGTCTGAAAATAGTATTTTTCACATCTTTTCTCTTTCTTTTATACTTATCCTTACATTTTTATTTCAACATAGACAGACACACTGAATACACAGTACAGAGGCTTCTTTTAGGAAGGATGAACCTTGACTTCCCCATTACAAAAAAAAAAA
>NW_024530124.1:0-734 GCF_017590135.1 Pyrgilauda ruficollis
TCTTTTGAGCTATTCCCGCCGGGATTTTGGGGGTTTTTTTCGGGGTTTTTTGGGTTTTTTTGGGGCGCCCCTCACCATGCGCAGGTAGTTCATCAGGCTGGTGCCGTGGGGCCAGATGCCGGGCGCGGCGCAGGCCAGGGGCCGCCCGCCGATCTCCTGGCTGCGGTTCAGCTCCCGCACCGCGCCCACCACCACGTGCACGGCGTCGAACAGCAGCGCCGCCGACAGCTGGGGGGGCAAGCCGGGCCTTTTTGGGGTCCCCCGGGTGGGTCTGGGGTCCCCAAATCCCACCCCAAAAACCCCCGAGGATTTGGGCTCTCGGAGACGCCGAATTTCCAATTTTTTGTCATTTTTTCCCCGCAATTTTTGAGGTTCCTCCAAGGTTTTTGATGTCCCTTGAAGGTTTTTTGGGTTTCCCCTTAATTTTGGGGTCCCCCGGGTGGGTCTGGGGTCCCCAAATTCCCACCCAAAAACCCCCGAGGATTTGGGTTCTCGGAGACGCCGAATTTCCAATTTTTTGTCATTTTTTCCCCCAATTTTTGAGGTTCCTCCAAAGATTTTGGTGTCCCTTGAAGGTTTTTGGGGTCTCCCCCCAATTTTGGGGTCCCCCGGGAGGGTTTGGGGTCCCCAAATCCCCCCCCAAAGAACCCCAAGCATTTGGGCTCCCTGAAACGCCAAATTTCCAATTTTTGGTCATTTTTTCCCCGAGGTTTTTGGGGTCCTTTCAAGGTTTT
>NW_024530125.1:0-734 GCF_017590135.1 Pyrgilauda ruficollis
CCCCAAAAATTCCAATTTTTTCACCAGTTTTTTCACCAATTTTTCCCCAAACGTTGCAAAAAAATTCCATTTTTTATGTGAAATTTACCCAAAAAATTCCAATTTTTCCCCCATTTTATCCCTCAAAAATTCCAATTTTTTTCATCATTTTTTCCCCTTTTTCTTATCCCAAATTTACCCAAAAAATCCCAATTTTTTACCCCAAATTTACCCAAAAAATTCCAATTTTTTACCCCAAATTTACCCCAAAAAATTCCAATTTTTTCCTTCAGACTTGCCACAAAAATTCCAACTTTTTTCCCATTTTTACCCCAGATTTGCCCCAAAATTTCCAAATTTTTCCCCAATTTTTCCCCAAACTTTATCCCAAGAAATTCCAATTTTTACCCAAAATTTACCCCAAAAATTCACTTTTTTTCCCCAAATTTCCCTCAAATTTTTTCCCATTTTCCCCCAAATTTTCCCCCATTTTTTTGCCTAAAATCCCCACATTTTTGCCCAATTTCCCCATTTTTTCACCCAAACTCCCCATTTTCCCAAAATTTCCGAATTTTCACCCAAAATTTCCAAATTTTCCCCCAAATTTTGGGTTTTTAGGAATTGAGACCCTGCTGAGCCTGCTGGAGCTGCACCCTCCCTGCCCCAAAATTCCCAAATTCCCCCATTTTCCCCCAAAATTTCTCCCCATTTCCCCCCAAATTTTTCCTCCAATTTTCCCCCAAAAATCCCAATTT
>NW_024530126.1:0-734 GCF_017590135.1 Pyrgilauda ruficollis
TAAACACATCCAGGGAAATGTTTAGGGGTTTTTTTCCCTTAAAGGAAAAAAAAGGGAGGTAGCAGACTCATCTATGGTTAATTAACAATAACCTTTTTTAAAACCCCTCAATTTGAAAACAAATAATCTGTTGAACCCCTCTCAGAGCAGCAAACTTTTTCCCAGGAAAGGGAATATATCCAATAAATAAATTTATTTGCCTCTCACAACTGTTTTCCCTGCAGAGCCAAGAGTTCCAGTGTGGAGTAGTTTAAGGCAGAGCATCTCTCATCCCCCTTTTTTTATTCCCAGTCTCACAGCCTGGAGGAATATTCCTGCTGGAGGTGGGCACAGCAGGGATGGTTAATGCTGCCAGCAATTTCAGCCCCTGATGGGTATTTGTCACATCACAAATACGTTCATTCCCACCTTCAAAGCACAGCTGTAAGGGAAATTTTTTGGTGTTGCTCAAGGTTTAGGGCATCTCTTGACCCATTTCAGTTAATAGAGAAAAGTTGAGGGGGTTTCTTGCTTCTTTCTGAACACAAGGGAATCAAGGGGGGTTCTCAGAGGGCTGAAGGAACAGAACAGAGAGGGTGAAGCCAGAGAAATAAAGTGTTTTAAAGAATAGCATGTGGTGGGGCCAGCACCTGAAAAGCTGAACCAGAGACCCTCATATCCCTAGAGGTGGGAATTTGGCCAGCAAGACACAGACTATGGCTAAAGTCACTACAGAATTAAAAAAAAAAAAAAAA
>NW_024530127.1:0-734 GCF_017590135.1 Pyrgilauda ruficollis
GCCCAGCACATGTGTGGGGAGGGTCACTGAAGGAGCTGCTCCCTCAGTGCCACCCCCAGACTGTCACCGGCGCTGGGCTGGGCTCTGAGCTCGTCCCCTTTTGGGACAAAACCTCCAGCCCAGGTGAGGATCTCCCCCAGTGCCTCTGGCAGCTGCTGGTGGAGGTCCCTGGGCAGGTTTTTGGGGATGGTGCTGTGGCTCCTACCAGCTGCTGAGCTTTGGGGGTTACAGCACACACAGGTGACAAAACCAGCCAGAACTGGGCACAAAAAGGGACAAACTGTGCTCGGGCACGGGGATGGAGGCACCGCTGCTGCCCCGCTGGTTTGTGGACTCGTTTCTTTGGGGAAAAGAAAGGAATCCTCGGGACCAAGGTCCCCAGAGGCCAGGGACACTGCCGCGAGGGTGTCACCAGGGCTGGGTTGGGGGCAGCCTCGGGCTGCACCCTCCCCGTGCCCCCCAGGAGCTGAGCAAAACAAAACCAAGAAACCCCACAGTTAGCAAAGACAAGAGCATTGTTTCTCACAGCTGGGATGGTGGGATGCCACTGGAACAGAGTGCACATTCCCAAAAAACACACGGACACAGCCTCCACAGCCCTCCTCCTCCTCCTGGAACGCCAGAGTCACCTCGGCTCGCTTCTCTCCTTTCAAGGCTTCTGCTCTTTGTAAGAGTTGTTCTCTTTCTCTCTTTGTTTTAAATTATTTTAATTCCTGAATGTTTATTTTTTTTTT
>NW_024530128.1:0-736 GCF_017590135.1 Pyrgilauda ruficollis
CCATCCCTGGAGTTATTTAAAAGATGGTAGACATTGTTCTTAGGGCTCAATGACAATGCTGGATTAACAGATGGACTTGATGATCTTAAAGATGTTTTCTAACATAAATGATTCTATGATTCTCTCATTCTAAGGAAGACAAGCCCCATCTGAATCAAATCTGCACAGAACTAAATAAGAAAAACTTGATGCTGGAAACAATGTTTTGGCAAGGGCAATAGAAGGCCTTTGCAGCTCTCTATTCCATTGGCAAATCTGCATCTCCTAAGACTGAATACAGACAGAAATGTAAAACACCCTCCAGAATGAGAATGCAGAGCAAAATTTTCAGGCTAGGTCTGATAAAGAAAAAAGTTTGGAATTAAATCAGATAGGTCAATGAAGATACAGATACAAAGCCAATAACATTTAAAGACCTTTAAGCTGGTATCTAAGTGCTATTGTGAATGAAATGGTAATGGACAAGAGGTACAACAAGCAATCAAAGACAAAAACAAAAAATGTTATAAATTAAATCCACATGTCTTGGTTTTTCATACTATTAAGTGGCAAGAGAGTAATGTCAATTTATATTGATTTCTGCCATTTATAGCAGATGAAAATGGGCTCCTATTTTTACCCAGCATCAGTGATGTTCTGGTAATTAAAAAATATCACAGCTTAAAATAATTTTCTAATTCAGTAACTTTTCTTCTACCCTTTTACCCAAGTTCAGAGTGAACAAAAGGAAAAAAAA
>NW_024530129.1:0-734 GCF_017590135.1 Pyrgilauda ruficollis
GGATTGACCCGGGATAGACCCGGGATTAACCCGGGACTGACCCCAAAAGGGCCGGGATTGACCCCAAAGCCCGGCTCAGACAGCCCCAAAATTTTGGGGGTTTTTTTGCCCATTTTGGGTTTTTTGGGGATTTTTTTGGGTTTTTTTTGGGGTTTTTGGCTCTCAACTTTTCTGCGTTTCCCCCCCAAATTTTGGTTTTTCGTCCCCCATTTTGGTTTTTTTTGCCTCATTTTGGGTTTTTTTTCCCCATTTTGGTTTTTTTTTTGGGTTTTTTTTTGGGATTTTTGGCCTCTCACATTTTCTTTGTTCCCCCCTCCCAAAAATTTTGGTTTTTCTCTCCCCATTTTGGGATTTTTTTGCCTCATTTTAGGTTTTTTTTTGCCCCATTTTGGGGTTTTTTCCCCTCATTTTAGGGTTTTTTTGCCCCATTTTGGGTTTTTTGGTATTTTTTGGGTTTTTTTTTGGATTTTTGGCTCTCACCTTTTCTGCGTCTCCCCCCCTCAAATTTTGATTTTTCTCTCCCCATTTTGGGTTTTTTTCCCCCCATTTTGGGTTTTCCCCCCCCATTTTGGGTGTTTTTGGTATTTTTTGGATTTTTTGGTATTTTTGGGTGTTTTTGGTATTTTTGGGGTGTTTTTGGTATTTTTTTGATTTTTTGGTATTTTTTTGGGTGTTTTTGGTATTTTTTGGGGTGTTTTGGGACTCTGGGCTCTCACCTGGCGGGGCGTGGCGCG
>NW_024530130.1:0-733 GCF_017590135.1 Pyrgilauda ruficollis
TTTTTGAGTGGATTCTGGAGCATGAAGTGCATGATGCCTACATCTAAATTATCAGTGCCATCTCTCTGTTAATTACTTATATTTTCTGATCCTAGAGAGTGTAACATATATCCTTGATTTTTACTAACCTGAACCAAAATAGTGATCCATCAAATCTCATGTGCTGAGCACCTCACAGAGCCTCTGTTCCTTAGTTCCTGAGTAGACCTTATTGGACTCTAATTATGTGAAACATGTTACTTTTCTGTGAGTCCTGCTCCATAATTCTCACCCAGCAGCGGAGTGATGTCTACTGATTTTAAAGTAAGACAAGTTTAATATCATGAAAACATTATTTGGCAGAGTTTTTCATCTCATCGCAGTGAGATGATGGGGATACAAGTGTAATGGCTCCTCCTCAGCCCTGAGGTTAGTTCCTTGTACTAACACCTTGTGTTCCATGTTTGTGTGTCTTTTGCATACTAGAACCCTCTGCTGTAGCAGAGATTTGCCATAAATTAATGTGTGTCCTCTTGCAGTGCAAAAGACAGGTTACTTTTTAAAGTGGAAAAAAATGCATCACAAAGGTAATTTATCACCGAATTGCTGTAGAAAAAGCTGCTCTTGGAGAAGCCAGTAGTTGTGTTCTTTGCCTGCATTAGAAGTTGATACAGACCTGCTCTCAGGTACTTGCATCCTACCAGGGTCAAGTGCACAGTTTAATGGTAGTTCAGCTTAAAGGTGTTTTTTTTTT
>NW_024530131.1:0-733 GCF_017590135.1 Pyrgilauda ruficollis
TTTGAGAATGTCTTTCCAACTTTAAACCTTTGCTGTCTGTTTTCTTCCTTTTGCTGCATTAATTGTAGAGGAATCTTTGTAGAATTCCATGTAGGAAAGGCAAGGGAAAAAGTGTTCCCTGGGGGCAATATAAATGTGGTAGGAAAAATAGTAACATTAATTAAAATATCAGAAACCAGGTAATTTTAAAAAGTCTGTTCACCCCAGGATTTTTTACCACTTGATTAAAAAGGAAATGCTCCCAGCTTTAGCCTATTATTAACTTTTCTTTCTCAATACTTCAGGGCAAAGAAGACAGAAAACAGAATAACGGAGTAAAGAAAATGCCTACGCCGGACAAACCCCTTAAGGCAAAGGCATAAAGCTTCAAGCTCGAGGTATTAAACCCACAAATTGTACCTTCAGATGCCAACAGCAAACGCAGCATTTTAATGAGAAGTAGGTGGATGTGCATGAATCAGGTCCAACAACTGCAGCTCCTCAAGAGCAAACACTGACTCACCTCTCTCCGCTTATGAGCCCTTCCACACAGCGCCTCTGAGGCACAGCCTCACCAGCCATGGCTTGGGAATCCTTAAAATCACAGGGTTTTGGGAATGCTGCAAAAGGCAGAGCTCAGAGAGAGCAGAACTGTGATTAGAGCTGAGCCAAAGCATAAAATTGTCAGCAGAAAAGTTACACAAGATGTAGAAAGTAAGAACAACTAGAACAAGGGTCTGTGTATTAATGCTTG
>NW_024530132.1:0-733 GCF_017590135.1 Pyrgilauda ruficollis
TGTGGAACCTATAGAACCCTATGGAACCTATAGAGCTGTGGGGGGGGGCCAGGGGCTGTGGGACCTATAGAGCCATGAGGGGGCCTGTAGAGCCACGGGGGGGCCTGTGGAACCTATAGAACCATATGGACCCTATGGAACCCTACTGGTGCCCTATAGACCCTATAGAGCTGGGGGGGGGTCCAATAGAGCCACAGGGGACCTATGGAATCTACAGAACACTATGGACCCTATAGAGCACTGGTGGGGCCTTAAAGACCCTATAGAGCCGTGGGGGACCATGGACCCTATAGAGCCCTGGGGGGGGCCATATGGGCCCTATAGAGCACAGGGAATGGCCCTATGGATCCTACAGAGCCATGGGAGGTCCCATGGAACCTATAGAGACTGGGGAGGTATGGATCCTATGGAGCTCTGGGGGGGCCCTAAAGAGCCATGGGGGGCCTGTGGACCTTATAGAGCCTAGGGAATGGCCCTATGGATCCTATAGAGCCATGGGTGGCCCTACAGACCCTGTAGAGCCCTGGGGGGGTTCTATGGACCCTGTAGAGCTCTATGGATCCTGTAGAGCCATGAGGGTCCCTATAGAGCCATGGGGGTCCCTATAGAGCCATGGGGGGCCCAATAGAGCCAACAGAGCCCCATGGATCCCCCAGAGCCCTGCAGGGCCCTGGTGGCCCCTCAGACCCTATAGCCCTGGGGGGGGAGGGTCTCACCAGGCGGGGGAGGGTCT
>NW_024530133.1:0-15243 GCF_017590135.1 Pyrgilauda ruficollis
CTTTATCTTTTCTTTCTAACAAAAAAAAGGGTGAATTGTGGTATTACATTTTAGTTAAATGGTATGCTCTGTCTCACCCCTCAAAAATGTACAGTTTATTCCAAGCCTGTGATCCTCCCCTGAAGTATCGTGTATCTGTAATCCCATTGGCCCAAGTCTTATTCTGCACCCACTTTGAATCTCCCTGTTAAGCTGTGCTAGGGAGACCAGGTTCGCTCTTGGCCCTTTTCTCCCTAGGCTCTCCCTCTCTCCCCCTCCCTCCCCCTTCCCCCCTTCTCCCTCAGTAACCATGCTGCTCCCAGGGGTGGGAACCCCAATAAACCCTCATCTAATTAGCACCCTCAGAAGCTGTGTGGAGTCTTCTTGCCTGCCTGCTGCTACCAGCAAACATACAGCTTAGGGGGCCCTCCAGGGACTCCCTGGGAACCACAACAAACGAACAGCAACACAGAGTTCTTCTTCTTCCCCTGGGGGCAAGGGGTCTTCATCACTCTTCTCTCTCTCTCTGTTCAAACTTCTCATGGGATCACAGCTACTTCAATATCTGCTTGCTTCAGTATAGATGCCTTTGCTCATATCTACAATTTGAACACTTCATCCCCCCACAATTTCAATGAGTTACAGGGAAAAAGAGTCTGATGTATCAATTATATCTTCTCCATAGCCTTATAAGAGGCTTTCAGCCCAGGACTTGAGGCATCTCCTCAACCCTCCCATCTGGGACTTGACTACTTCTTACTGACATTCATGTCTCATGATGTTTTCTATGTGTCTTCGCTCTGTCCTTTTCTCTCACCCGAGGGAGGATGGAAGGTCTTCAAGTCTTATCTGTGCACTGAAAGAGTTAATATCTCGCCCAGGGCCTACAGATGGTCACCTGATTCCTGCTGGGCAGTGGCCAGAGCACTCATGGTGATGGATTTTCAGGCCGAGCTGGAGGGTGTTGTCTTAGAATCTCAGGGGGCCCAGGCCAGAACGGTGGCAGCCACTCTGGCCACATGGCTGTTTTCTGGCCCCTGCTGCATTCAATTCCAGCTGTGGGGCTGCTTTCTGCACGGGCTGCCAAGCTGCCTCCGGGTATTTTTGGCGGCCGTGCTGAGGAGAAAGCCAAGATCTCAGCAGCCAAGCTAGGACCCAGTGGCCGATGGCGTCTCCTCCCCCTGCCCAGTAGACACTTGGGCCCGGCCTGGCCTTCCCCCCCACTGGGCCGTGCAGGCTGCAGCGGAGCAGGCCTGGCCCAGGCAGCGTCTCATTACCTGTTCAAGGCCAGAATAAAAAAACTTTTCCCAGGGCTTGTTCATTTTTAACTTGTGTGTTCATAGAGGCGTGTTCAGCTTTCTAGTGGTTTAACAGTGTCAGTATTCAAAACGAGTCACTGATTGGTGTTGTTATGAAGCGCTGAATAGAACTCTCCAACAAGTTAAAGTTAGAAAGTGGTATGTTTATTGCCAGCATCAGGCACATGGGGAGTAATCTCCCAAAGGCATGTGTGAATCACAAAAGCCCCAGCTCCCTTATTTATCAAAAAAAGTCTTACATGTTCATATAATTACCCAAAATGCCTAATACATATTTATTACCAAACCCTGCCTACCCCCACTTCATATTAAAATGTATTATAATTGAGTCCAAAGTTCCTTCACACTTGCGCAGTCCTTCACTTCAAATGGGTTGGTGGTCTTCTGAGATCAAAGTGCCCTTTTACTTTTGCCTTGTTGGCAGGCTTTCAGACCCCTTGGCTATAGCTCAAGTTTTGGGGCCCAAGTGCAGGTCACTGTTTCTTCATTTTCACAATAGGTCCATATGCCATCCTGCTTCCTTAAACACAGTAAAGACAGGCAGGTGATATATTACCCTAGCCTCAACTACTTTATCTGCTAATAATTAACTATCCCTTATTACTTCTACTCTTCTTGCTATATTCTTAATTGTTTCTATCCCCCTAACTAAATCTAGCTAAACTTTTAGCTCTTTCAGTTTCTTTAAACCCTTGATTCAGTTAGACACAGAAGAAGCTCTCAGCAGCTCCTCTCAGAAAAATCATTTCCATGGATGGCTTCTTCCCTCCTCACCAAATGTCAATTAATTCAAAACCAGCACATCCCTCCACTGCCAATTGGCCTTTTTCCACCTTTCCAGCTACCCCCACAGAGCATTTGCTACCATCCAGGAGTCAGTGTAGAGGTAATGTTGGCCACTTCTCTTGTTTGGTGATGTCCAAAGCCAGTTGGACAGCTTTCAGCACTGCAATCTGACTCAATCCATCTTGTCCTTCAGTAGCTTCAGGAATTCACTGTGTTGGGCTCCATACAGCTGCTTTCCATTTCCTACTGGTCCCTACAATACGGCAGGATCCATCAGTGAAGAGAATATATCACCTCTCACTCTCCGGTAGCTGGTTATATGGTGGGGCCTCCTCAGCACATCACCTGCTCTTCTTCCTCTTCAGATGACAGTCCAGAATTTTCACCTTTGGGCCAATTTGTGATGATTTCCAAGATCCCAGGGTGATTTGGATTTCCTATTTGATCTCGCTGTGTGATGAGAGCAATCTACTTATTCCAGGTAGCATCAGTGGCATGATGTGTTGCAGGGACTTTTCCTTTAAACATCCAGCCCAGCACTGGTAGTCAGAGTGCCAAAAGAATCTGTGCTTCAGTGCCAATCACTTCTGAAGCAGCTCAAACCACTTCATAGGCTGCAAGAATCTCTTTCACAATTGGAGTGGCCTCAGATCCTCTGTATGCCTGACTCCAGAACCTGGTGGTCATCCTCGAGTCTCCCCAGATACCTTCTGTCAGAGCCTCCAGGACAGACCATTCTCCCCAGCTGCAATGTAGAGCATGTTCTTCATATCCTGTCCTGTCCTGACTGGCTCAAGGGCTACTGCATGGGCAATCTCTTGCTTTATCTGCTTGAAGGCTTGCTGTTGTTCAGGAGCCTAAATGAAATATTTTTTCTTTTGCATCATGAAGTACAGAGAAGTTACAATCTGGCTGTATTTTGGGATGTGCACTCTCCAAAAACCCCTGGTGTTGCGATGAACACTCTGTGTGTGGAGACACGAGGCTTGACTCCATGTTTCTCAGAAGGCTGATTTATTATGTTAAATATGATACTAAAATACTACATTAAAACTATACTAAAAGAACAGAGAGAACAGAGAGATCAGAAGGCTACAAAGAACAAGAATAGAATAGAATGCATAACAAATCTTGTGACTGCTCACAGCCTTGGCACAGGTGGCTGTGATTGGTCATCAATTGAAAACAATCCACATGGACCAATGGAAGATGCACCTGTTGCATTCCACAGCAGCAGATAGTTATTGTTTACATTTCTTTCCTGAGGCTCCCAGCTCCTCAGGAGGGGAAAAATCCTAGGAAAGGATTTTTAATAAAATATTATGGCTACACCCTGGCACCTAACAAAGGATTGTTCTGTGTGACTGAGCTGTGAGCAGAACCTGCTGACACTTTGTATGAAGTTCAGCATTATATACCAATGCACTACAGAGTCTGGGAAACATGAAAGCTAAACCAGGATGGCTGGGAGCTGAGCCTGGGTCCCTGACAGCTTTGCTGCTTTGTCCCCGCAGGTCAATGGGAAGGATTTATCCAAAGCCACCCACGAGCAGGCGGTGGAGGCCTTCAAGACAGCCAAGGAGCCCATCGTGGTGCAGGTGCTGAGGAGGGCCCCACGTGCCAAGGCCCACGAGCCTCAGCTGGTGGATGTGGGCACCCAGACCGACATCACCTTCGAGCACATCATGGCCCTCAGCAAGATGGGCTCACCCACCCCGCCCGTCCCCGGGCTGGACCCCTACCTGCTGCCCGAAGAGTAAGTGATGCTTTCTGAGCCTCAGAAATCCTGGTGCTCCATAACGTGGTGTGTCAGGAGTTCACAGCCTCGCCTCACTCTCTGGTAAACGTGTCCTCCCAGAAGTAGCCAGGATTCATCCACCACTGAGCCATAAACTTGTCCTCCCAGAAGTAGCCAGGATTCATCCACCACTGAGCCATAAACTTGTCCTCCCAGAAGTAGCCAGGATTCATCCACCACTGAGCCATAAACTTGTCCTCCCAGAAGTAGCCAGGATTCATCCACCACTGAGCCATAAACTTGTCCTCCCAGAAGTAGCCAGGATTCATCCACCACTGAGCCATAAACTTGTCCTCCCAGAAGTAGCCAGGATTCATCCACCACTGAGCCATAACTCACAGGATTTTCATTTTTCCTACACATTAGCGAGACATTACTCACATGAGTAATGCCACTGAGTCACAATGTGGCCTCGTAAAGCTCTTTTTTTTTTTGCTGGCGTTTGATGGATAAAGTTATTGCATTTTGTAATTCCTCTCACTGCCTCTTTGGGTTGCTTATGTTTTAACTTTATTTTTTATGGCTGCCATAAATTGTGTAATGCTAAGAGCTGCGACATTCTGTTCCAGTGTATTAATTACTTTATTATAACCCTGCAGCGCTGTTACTCGAATAAGTTATTTTCTGGGACTAAAATTACTTACCAGTGTTGTCATGGATGTTTTAGAATCAAATTTTAATTATTGTTAATGGTAATTTGATGCTTTTGTACTTACAAATACAAATGACAATTATCTCCTGGTGCACACACCCCCCGCCCTCACATGCTGTTGGAGAGGAAAACAGCTCCCCAAGGAGCCCCTGCAGATTGCCTGTCATCCTGCCACGCATCTCCATGGGGAGCAGGGAATGGAAAGCATTCTGACCCTCTCAGTTGCTGTGTGTGACAGACTGATCTGGTCAAGCCGCAGCAATTCCTGGTTTTGAGGTCCTGAGGTGATCCTGCACGCGGTGAGAGCGGCACTGCTGTGCAGCCAGGGCACCTCTGCAGAGCTCCCTGCTTTCCCTGCTGGGAAAAGGGGTTTGGCTGCACACAGACACTGATCCTGCAGTGCCCCTGAGCGACTTGCAGAGCACAGCAACCTTCACACACCGAGCCAGGACCATTCCATGGCAGTGCCTGTTCCTCTCGTCCCTCTCGGGCCCTCCAGGGACTCCCTGGGAACCACAACAAACGAACAGCAACACAGAGTTCTTCTTCTTCCCCTGGGGGCAAGGGGTCTTCATCACTCTTCTCTCTCTCTCTGTTCAAACTTCTCATGGGATCACAGCTACTTCAATATCTGCTTGCTTCAGTATAGATGCCTTTGCTCATATCTACAATTTGAACACTTCATCCCCCCACAATTTCAATGAGTTACAGGGAAAAAGAGTCTGATGTATCAATTATATCTTCTCCATAGCCTTATAAGAGGCTTTCAGCCCAGGACTTGAGGCATCTCCTCAACCCTCCCATCTGGGACTTGACTACTTCTTACTGACATTCATGTCTCATGATGTTTTCTATGTGTCTTCGCTCTGTCCTTTTCTCTCACCCGAGGGAGGATGGAAGGTCTTCAAGTCTTATCTGTGCACTGAAAGAGTTAATATCTCGCCCAGGGCCTACAGATGGTCACCTGATTCCTGCTGGGCAGTGGCCAGAGCACTCATGGTGATGGATTTTCAGGCCGAGCTGGAGGGTGTTGTCTTAGAATCTCAGGGGGCCCAGGCCAGAACGGTGGCAGCCACTCTGGCCACATGGCTGTTTTCTGGCCCCTGCTGCATTCAATTCCAGCTGTGGGGCTGCTTTCTGCACGGGCTGCCAAGCTGCCTCCGGGTATTTTTGGCGGCCGTGCTGAGGAGAAAGCCAAGATCTCAGCAGCCAAGCTAGGACCCAGTGGCCGATGGCGTCTCCTCCCCCTGCCCAGTAGACACTTGGGCCCGGCCTGGCCTTCCCCCCCACTGGGCCGTGCAGGCTGCAGCGGAGCAGGCCTGGCCCAGGCAGCGTCTCATTACCTGTTCAAGGCCAGAATAAAAAAACTTTTCCCAGGGCTTGTTCATTTTTAACTTGTGTGTTCATAGAGGCGTGTTCAGCTTTCTAGTGGTTTAACAGTGTCAGTATTCAAAACGAGTCACTGATTGGTGTTGTTATGAAGCGCTGAATAGAACTCTCCAACAAGTTAAAGTTAGAAAGTGGTATGTTTATTGCCAGCATCAGGCACATGGGGAGTAATCTCCCAAAGGCATGTGTGAATCACAAAAGCCCCAGCTCCCTTATTTATCAAAAAAAGTCTTACATGTTCATATAATTACCCAAAATGCCTAATACATATTTATTACCAAACCCTGCCTACCCCCACTTCATATTAAAATGTATTATAATTGAGTCCAAAGTTCCTTCACACTTGCGCAGTCCTTCACTTCAAATGGGTTGGTGGTCTTCTGAGATCAAAGTGCCCTTTTACTTTTGCCTTGTTGGCAGGCTTTCAGACCCCTTGGCTATAGCTCAAGTTTTGGGGCCCAAGTGCAGGTCACTGTTTCTTCATTTTCACAATAGGTCCATATGCCATCCTGCTTCCTTAAACACAGTAAAGACAGGCAGGTGATATATTACCCTAGCCTCAACTACTTTATCTGCTAATAATTAACTATCCCTTATTACTTCTACTCTTCTTGCTATATTCTTAATTGTTTCTATCCCCCTAACTAAATCTAGCTAAACTTTTAGCTCTTTCAGTTTCTTTAAACCCTTGATTCAGTTAGACACAGAAGAAGCTCTCAGCAGCTCCTCTCAGAAAAATCATTTCCATGGATGGCTTCTTCCCTCCTCACCAAATGTCAATTAATTCAAAACCAGCACATCCCTCCACTGCCAATTGGCCTTTTTCCACCTTTCCAGCTACCCCCACAGAGCATTTGCTACCATCCAGGAGTCAGTGTAGAGGTAATGTTGGCCACTTCTCTTGTTTGGTGATGTCCAAAGCCAGTTGGACAGCTTTCAGCACTGCAATCTGACTCAATCCATCTTGTCCTTCAGTAGCTTCAGGAATTCACTGTGTTGGGCTCCATACAGCTGCTTTCCATTTCCTACTGGTCCCTACAATACGGCAGGATCCATCAGTGAAGAGAATATATCACCTCTCACTCTCCGGTAGCTGGTTATATGGTGGGGCCTCCTCAGCACATCACCTGCTCTTCTTCCTCTTCAGATGACAGTCCAGAATTTTCACCTTTGGGCCAATTTGTGATGATTTCCAAGATCCCAGGGTGATTTGGATTTCCTATTTGATCTCGCTGTGTGATGAGAGCAATCTACTTATTCCAGGTAGCATCAGTGGCATGATGTGTTGCAGGGACTTTTCCTTTAAACATCCAGCCCAGCACTGGTAGTCAGAGTGCCAAAAGAATCTGTGCTTCAGTGCCAATCACTTCTGAAGCAGCTCAAACCACTTCATAGGCTGCAAGAATCTCTTTCACAATTGGAGTGGCCTCAGATCCTCTGTATGCCTGACTCCAGAACCTGGTGGTCATCCTCGAGTCTCCCCAGATACCTTCTGTCAGAGCCTCCAGGACAGACCATTCTCCCCAGCTGCAATGTAGAGCATGTTCTTCATATCCTGTCCTGTCCTGACTGGCTCAAGGGCTACTGCATGGGCAATCTCTTGCTTTATCTGCTTGAAGGCTTGCTGTTGTTCAGGAGCCTAAATGAAATATTTTTTCTTTTGCATCATGAAGTACAGAGAAGTTACAATCTGGCTGTATTTTGGGATGTGCACTCTCCAAAAACCCCTGGTGTTGCGATGAACACTCTGTGTGTGGAGACACGAGGCTTGACTCCATGTTTCTCAGAAGGCTGATTTATTATGTTAAATATGATACTAAAATACTACATTAAAACTATACTAAAAGAACAGAGAGAACAGAGAGATCAGAAGGCTACAAAGAACAAGAATAGAATAGAATGCATAACAAATCTTGTGACTGCTCACAGCCTTGGCACAGGTGGCTGTGATTGGTCATCAATTGAAAACAATCCACATGGACCAATGGAAGATGCACCTGTTGCATTCCACAGCAGCAGATAGTTATTGTTTACATTTCTTTCCTGAGGCTCCCAGCTCCTCAGGAGGGGAAAAATCCTAGGAAAGGATTTTTAATAAAATATTATGGCTACACCCTGGCACCTAACAAAGCCTGTGTTTCTTTCTTGCTGGTTGGAGGGGACATAGCAGCTATCTTATTAATTACCTCTGTTGCAATCTGTCTGCATCCATCTTGCCACTTCACCCCTAGGAACTGAATTTTCTGGGCAGGTCCCTTGACTTCGTTCGATGACAAAACGTGCTTTCAGGAGAAACTGGATGATCTTTTTTCCCCTTTCTCAAAAACCTCCTCTGCTGTGTTCCCCCATACAATGATGTCATTGATGTACTGCAAGTGTTCTGGACCCTCACCCTTTTCCAGTGCAGTCTGGATCAGTCCATGGCAAATGGTCCAACTGTGCTTCCACCCCTGGGGTAGTCAATTCTAAGTACACTACATGCCCCTTCAGGTAAAAGCAAACTGGCCTGCACTCTGCTGCTAGAGTGTCCTGGTTTAGGGCAAGTTTGGGAGGAATGGAGAAAAACCCGTTAACAATGTCAATAATGGCATACCACTTCACTGCCTTGGACTCCAGTTCGTACCGAAGTTCCATCATGTCTGACATGGCAGGACTCACTGATGGTGTGACTTAATTCAGGCCACGGTAGTCCATTGTTAGTCTCCCCATTAGATTTACGCAAAGACCATATGGGGATGTTGAAGGGTGAGCAAGTCTTGCTGACCACTATCTGGCTCTCCAGTTCATGGGTCATCTTAGGGATGGGAATCATGGAGTCTTGGTTTGTGGGGTATTACCGACAATGTACCGTAGTGTTGGTAATCAGTACCTGCTGTTCTTCCACCCTCAGGAGTAGTAGTGATACTGATAGAAGGGTCCTCTGATAGACCAGGTGAGGTGTTCAACTGTCTAATGACCTCTGTCTCCTCAGCAGCTGTCCCAAAAGCCCACCTGAGTCCTTTTGGGTCTTTGAAATACCCACTCCTGAGGAAATCTATGCCAAGAATACACATGGCCTCTGGACCATGTCACAATAAGGTGTTTCCTCCACTCCTTCCCAGTTAAGCTCACCTCAGCTTCCAACAGAGTCAACTGCTGTGACCCCCCTCACCCCAGCAATGGAAAGAGCTTCTGCCCCAACTTGTCCCAAAGGTATTAAAGTACATTGCATGCTAGTGTCAACCAAAGCCCTGTATTTTCGATGTTCTGACATGCCAGGCCATCAGATCCACACAATCCAATAGATCTGATTTTCCCTGGCCTCTACCTGGCTAGAGGCAGGGCCCCTCTAGTTCTGGTTGTTTTTCCCACCTTAGGCATACGTTCTTCAGGTCCATTCAAGGGGATCAGACATATAATTCTTCCTTTTGTTATGTGTAGGAGCTCAGTCACTGGAAACTGGAGCTACATTCATTCTTGTGGAACTCCCTTTTGCAGTATTGCATTTTATTTAAATGGTATGCTCTGTCTCACCCCTCTGAAATGTATGGTATAGTCTAAGCCTGTGGTCCTGCCCTGAACCATCATGTACCTGTAATCCCATTGGCCCAAGTCTGATTCCACGCCCACTTCAGTTCCCCTCTTAAGCTGTGCTAGTAAAATCAATCGCTCTCTTAGCCTTTCCCCCCCCTCTTAGCCTTTCCCCTCTCTTGCCCCTTCCCTCCCCTAGGCTTTCCCCTCCTTCCTCCTTTCCCCACCCCCCCAAAGCGAACCACAACACCCTTAGTTAGTAGTTTCATTCTTTAACTTACACACCCGCACCTGTGGTGCTAGTATGGAAGTGGGAATTCCATCCCATCTTCTCATGTCTTCCCCATGCTCACACAGGAAGACCCACAGGTCAGCTCGTGGGGTGTACCCACTCTCCCTAGCTGTGGGACATCTGCTTCTGGATATCAGGGGCTCTAGTTTGTACTGATGAATCTTGAAGGAGGCCCTCTTTAAGTTTGTTGCCGAGTTTCTGATGGATCTCTTCAATATTGTCTTTCAATTTCCGCATACATTCAGTCAAGTCCGTTTCCACAGCTGAGATTTGGGCTTATGTTGGGGTGTGGACAGACAGTGCCTTTGTATGTCCAGAGCCTTCTTGTCATAGTATGCAGTGTAAGAGCTGTAATGAGAGATGCGGGAGTCCAGGCGGCTCTTCAAAATGCAGTTTATTCAGTGTCTCATTTTTCTCATTCCATTGCAGAGACGCTAGGAAATGGGTGTATGCATGTGTCCCAAGTTGTGAGAGTTTGAGCCACATCAATATTGTACATTTTCCCAGGTCTGGACTCTTATTGGTTTGGTCATCATTTGAGAAAAGCATCTCTAGCATGGCCAGTTCTCACAAGCACTGGATTCCTTGCTCCATGGTCTTCCAAATGCCTTGTTGTAGTTGGAGATCTTCTGGGCAAAGGTATCTCTCCTTGGCACTTGCTAAGAGTCGCGTCCAGAAGCTGAGAGGTTCTGGCCTCCTGGCAATACCCCTAGTCAATGCCCACATCATGTGACAGAGATCCCAAGTGTCTTGCTTCAGTACTGTCCAAAATTGTACCATCACTTGGAGCATCTCAGAATCTGATCAACCAACTCAATATAGACTCATCGGGTCATCAGGTAACAGCTTTTCTCAGATTGCAGAGACTTTCTAAAGACAAAGATTCAGTGATTATTTCTGGTTCTGATTCCTCTGCTGGCTGTGAGGGTCCTACATCCCCATTGTCATCTACCAGGTGAATGGATTTGGTCTTATATATCCTCCTCTCAACAGGGATGACTGCTATTGGGTTAGGCTGCCCTTCTGGTTTAACTGCAGCCTAAGTGATTGTGGCATCTGCCAATTTGTTCTTCATTCCCTCTGGCTGTAGCTGCTGCTATACGGTATTGAGCAGCGTGTGAAAAGCATTAGCCAGGGCCCAGCACAGTGCAGTGAGCTTCCTCTCTTTGGAGCTGTCATTGCAATTTTCTTTCAGATATTTCTCTACCTCAGCTAGGTTCTGAATTTGTTCAGGGGGAAAATTCCAAACTACTGGAGCAGAGTATTTCTTCAGGATCTGGCCTATATCCTCCCACATCCCATGCCACTCTGGATTTTCCACTACTGTGGCAGATATCTGGGCAACCTCCCTGGAAATTCAGGCCCTGATTCTAAATGTTTTGTAGGCCATATAGAGGAGAGTTAACAGAATTAACAACAAAAATATGGTGTCTTGAACATTCAGAGGGAAATTAATATTCTCAGAAGGTGATGTGTCAAACCTGAAGGGCAAGAAGGAGGTAAAAGGCTGGAGAAAATCATACCCTACTTTTCCCCCAACTGGCTGGGTGTGATTGTTACTAAACCCCCAGAAGTAGTAGATGAGACCAGGACAGGCAAATAGCAGCAAATACACATCCCAAATAATCCTCACTACCTCTGATTCTATCTTTACATAAGCTGTTATCACAGAGTATATCAACCAAGCAATGAGTAAATATAAGTAAAAAAAATAACAGTTTACTAACAAGTGGAACGCTCCGATGGCAGCTGGAAACTCGGTCAGGGCCAGAACCTGCAGCAGGACTTCTTTCTTTCTGCAGGATGATGCCTATATAACTTAGGTCAAAGTCACAAGGTGCTTATATGCTGTATCATGCTTTTTGTTTTATTAGTAGGTTTATGGTTTGATTTGTGATTTGGTGGTTTTCCTTGGTGCTGTTTTCCTTTTGTCTCCGCCTTTTCCCAGTTATGTCGTCAGCTAGTTTCTAGTTTCTATTTCTCCAAACTTTACCCATTTATTGAAACCGTTTTTCCTTCCTTGGAAGTTTATTGGTTCACTACTGTTATTCCCCACCTAGGTTTTTTACTCCCAACTCTCCTGATTTGTTGAAAGTTGGGCCTTCCCTTGACTTTCTTCCGAGATATAAGTCTTTGTTCGCCCCTTGATTGGGGCCCAGGAGAGGAAAAAAGGGGAAGTTTGCCATCAAATAAAGTTTTCCTGGGACCCATGTGCGCTGCCTGTGTTTTATACTGCGCCAAAACAATTGACAACTGGGATTCAACGGAGCTCCAGGGGGAAACTGCCGTCCCCCTCTCTTGTCATCAGCTAGCTGGGGAAAGAGAAGCGGCACTTATATATCGGCAATGATGAGAGAGACAGGGAAGCTGTCAGATGGTCTAAAGAATCCAACTTTAGTGTGGAATACCTATGCTTATATATTATTTTAGGAAGGCTAGTAATGTTTTACTACAATGACTGGGTTAATCATCACATAAACAAACATACATTTTACAACATCTCTTGCTTGCAGAAGTTTTGATGTAATTTTCTTTTCTCGTAAGTCAGGCTGATTTTATCTTCTTGCAATCCTCAAAGCTGTTTGCTCTCACCAAGACATCCTGATTATCAAATCTCTAATGCTAACCAGGTCCAAAGTCCATCATCCATCTTGTGTGTCCGAATATATCCTCCTTCTCTTTTCAACCAAAACACTCCTTTAATGGCCTTATTAATGAATCTCTGCACACACTGAAGCAAGCAAGGTATCATGATGAATACAATTATTATCAAAATTATTACATGCATACTCAACCTAAAAAGAATCTTTTATCTAAAAACTCCAGCCACTAAATGCTCAGACTTGATCTTTATAAACTAAAAACATTCCTGATGGCAGCCGCAGAAGGGCATTCCTGGATTTAGAAAAGCTGCCAGAAGTATAATTGCATCAAAAGGTTTGATTCTTATACACGGGGTGATAGGGAGAAACATCCCAAGCTTTAGACTGATTTCTTCCTGTGTATTTAAAATTAACACAAAAATCCAAATTCACAGAACCTAGGGGCTCAAATTCTTGGGGTTCCAAAGGAGTTTCAGGAAGGTAAGGGGTCCAATTTGATTTGATTTGATTTGATTTTCTTTCAAAAATATTTAGTGTAAATGTTAATGTAAAGTTCTGAAGGAGCTATAATCCCCCCTAATTACTTTTTTTTTAATAATGTGTGTTTTTTGTTATGAACGTGAAGGGAACATAAAAGCAAAACAATATGTGACAAAACAACAAACTTATACTAAATAAAAATAAATCCAATAATATATACAATTAGTAGTACATGAAAAATAGAATGGTGATTTAAAACAATGCATTATCAATTTCTTAAATATTGTACTATTACTCAGAGTCTGTAGTAATTTGCAAGCTTCATTTTTAAAGTGAGGGCTTGGAAAATCATTCCTGGGTAAGATTTCCAAGTTCACTTCAAAAGGAGGTTTAGCTATTATAGGTCCAAATTTCGCAAGTCAGAATGACTTGCGTTTAGGTTTGGTGTAGAAAACACTTGGGTTTATTGGTATATTTCTCTACTAGTTAAGGCTAGGACTTGGCCAGGGCCCAGGCTTTAATTGGAAGAGTCTCTTTAATACATTTTTAAAACCTCTTAGTAATAGTAGTTAGAAAAATAATATATGTCTCATGAAAAGCTATACAACAATATGTGAATATAGGGCTCACCTCACCAGGTTTCGGGGTGTCCCCGGCTGGCTGCCATGGGGTCCAGATAACGCAGTCCTGTTCAGCACAGTCTGTCTGAGTTCCCAGGCAGTTCCTCAGCCGCAGGCAACCTTAGCAAGCTCAGCTCTTAAGTGAGATCAGCTCTTTAGTGATTATCAGCTCATTTGGTGATTTCAGCTCTTTAGCTTGCTAAGTGCCTTTGGCAGACTCAGGGAGAGAGAGGAGAAGGCTGTGTGAGGTTCCACAGAGATGTCTTTTATTGATCTTCTGCAAAGGTCTCAGTGGCAGCGTCTTCTGACAAACTGGGCAAAAGTAGCTCTTTATATAGGGTACAGGAGTTTTAGAAATTGTCCAATAGTAAGGGTCAAAAGGAAAGTGACCTATAGTGTCCAGTCATCATGACTAGGCATTTCTTATCTTAGGCTGCTGACCGCCAGGGAGGCCTTGTAGGCCCT
Source organism: Pyrgilauda ruficollis (assembly GCF_017590135.1). Classification (NCBI taxonomy): domain Eukaryota; kingdom Metazoa; phylum Chordata; class Aves; order Passeriformes; family Passeridae; genus Pyrgilauda; species Pyrgilauda ruficollis. Next base: position 13,894 of record NW_024530133.1, read on the forward strand.
GTGCCTGCTACATGTGAAGGTTTGGAAATCAGTGTCCTGGTTTAAGGCAAATTTGGGAGAAAACCTCGAGAAGGGGCTCCCCAGAAAACAAACCCACACAGCCCCTCCCCCCAACCGGTTCAGGAAAAATTTCTTCAGAGAGAAGTGGAAAAAACCTGTTTATTTAACAGGCAAAGCAGTCCCCAGCACAAAAAATGAACAAAAGTCATTTGCAGCTCTGAAGAGTTGACAAATCCAGAAAGTCTCTCTGGTGGGTGGTCACTCTGTTATCAGTCTCTCCGGCACTGGGAAAGGCTGCTGCCCAGAGTAGGCCCCAGTGGGCCACAAAGTGCAAGCTCTCGGTGCTCCCCAGGTCCCAGTCCAGAGCAGGTTTGAACGGTTCCAAGAAAAGGGAAAGGAAAAAAAGCAGTTCAGGGAAAACTTCTCTGCCTCAGCTAGCTAAACTAACTAAAAAGCAAACGAGCAGTCTGTTCTGCTCCGTCCATGCCCAGACAACACAGACCAGCGCAGAATGTGGAGGAGTGTTGCTTTTAGAGGAGTGAGTGCAGTCTCTGATAACAAACTCGGTGCTGCTTCTTCTCCCCGCCTTCACTCTCAGAACCAGTCTTGAAGGCACAGAATATAATATCCAGCATAAACAGAAAACACAATTGGGGATACAAGTATCATAAAGTTGAAGCAATACGTGGAATAAATAGACTCCACAACCTGATGTAGTTATGAAGTGGGTATGTATTGTCAGCGCCCGGCACAAGCGAGATAGCTCTTGTGAAAACTTGTGCCCCGAGCCTCAGTCTGACCCACATCTTTATTCACAAAGGTGTTCCATATGCAATACATTGCACAACTTTTCCATGCATATTCAACCCCTGGCCCCGCCTGTCCTCGCCTTGCATGCTAAATAGGTCCACGCCCTACTGGGCATGCGTGGTTCGCTGTGGTGGTCGCACAGGGGTCTTTTAGTGGTCTCTGAGGCTGAAGGTTGTGGTCTTCTTCATGACTGAACTTTTGAACTGTTCTCCTTTGCGCGTGCGCTTTAGGTCTTTTGGTGCTTATCTGAGTCTGTCTGTCAGTCTTGATCAGCTTGGAGACAGAGGAGCCCCTTTATCTGGGTTCTTTGTATCCCTTGGTCTCCTCTGGTATTGTTCTTTATGCAAGAAGCTTCAGAAATTTGCATTTCCTATGCCCTTTGTACCATGGCAGAGGTTTCTTAAGTAAAAGATTAAAAGTCAACACATAATTCTAAAAATTTAAATGCTTAATTCATTTTGTTAACTCAAGTGAACTTCTAAAATTTCTGTTTCAACATCACCCTAGGACATCCCACCCCTTATCCCCATATCGTCAACA
>NW_024530134.1:0-733 GCF_017590135.1 Pyrgilauda ruficollis
TTTTTTTAAGACCACAAACCCTAGATATTGACAATGTAGCTTTCTCTTCTTTTTACAGCGTATATTGCTGTCCTGGCGTCCCGGCTCCTTTTCCAGGCCTATCCATTGTTCCAGGGTATTTTCTGGAAGCTCTTGAGGTTGCAGACACACCTGCATCAAAGTCCCTGTGTGCCTGTTTGTGTGAGACTACAGCCCCAGAAAGGTCAGAGAGCTGCTGCTTCCATTACCCATGGCTGTGACTTGATAACCTTATGGTTCTGAGGTCAAAAATTAAGCAGGAAAAGAGGTGCTGGAAAACCAAAATAAATTAACAATAATTCTGGTTTCTTTATACATTATAAAGAAGCAGGATGGGGAAAACTCTTTTGCTTTGCCAGTCACCTTCACAGCAAACAGGAATCATGCAGTCACTATTGGATAATACCAAGGGCACTCTCAGCGGCTGGCAATTGGAATGATTAAAAAAATATGAGCAAGATTTTAAGTGTCTCTTTGAGAAACAAACAGAGCAAAATTGTTCATCAGTGGTGGAACAGACACTGTAAACAATGTATTTAATGAATCTGGAAGGATCTTGTAAGGGAGCAGATGACCAGCTCTTCTTTCCAGCACAGTCCCAGTCCCTTACAGAAGGAGTTTGTGACCTTGCCTTCCTATCCCACACATCAAGCTTTCTGCAGCTGTGTCTTTTTGCATTTGAGAAAACAGGAAATATTTCACAGAATCACAGAAT
>NW_024530135.1:0-733 GCF_017590135.1 Pyrgilauda ruficollis
TTGTTAAAGAAATAATTCATTATCGCCAATGTAGCACCTAATTTCACTTTAATTTTACAGGGAAACCAGTAGCCAATGAATTTCACTCCTCTGAGAAAGAAAACAACCTCATCAAGCCCAGTAAGGGCTGACTGTGTTATGATATGGAGTGGATGGGGAAGGGATTCCAATAAAAAACATTTCTGAAGTGAAATGCATAGTAATTACCCCAGTTCCAAAAAATTGTTATAGCTTCATCATGAACAGCTAACACAGTTTAAGGCTGATATTCTATTTCTCAGTGACGATAACTGCAAAATATAATATATCATAAGTAACAAATTTTTCAGTTTTACCTTAAGCCAAATAAATGACTCCAAAATTTAAGGTTCAAACTCTGTTTCTTTACTGAAGCTATGACCATCAAAAACCAAACCAGCCACCAACCCTACAAAACTGCACCTACAGGATCCATCCTGAAGGGATGGCTCACAGTAAACTCCCAGTTCCCATTTTGCACCTTCTCAAGTGTATGAGTGATTTAGGATGGGATGCAAAAGAGGGTTTGAAATTAAGGAGGATGAGTTTGGCTGCTCAGCAAACCTCAGTAAGTGACACCAGTTCTCAGAGGGAGCCAGGGTTTGGTACTGAACCACAGAATCATGGAATTGGATCCATAGAATATCCTGAGTGGGAAAAGACCCACAAGGATCACGAATTCCAGCTCCAGGACACCCCAACAATCCCACCCTAT
>NW_024530136.1:0-733 GCF_017590135.1 Pyrgilauda ruficollis
AAAAAAAGAGCGAGGCCTGAAAGAGATTTTGGGAATGTCAAGCAGGATGTCACAGCAGCACTGAGATCACCCCTTTGGGTACACCTATGCTGTACATTTGCAACCTGGAACCACAATATATCCAGCACCACACATCTGATATAGACCTGGACACTAATGAAGCCCTGAAGAAGCTTGTGGATATTCCATCGGGAAAACAGGTCCATAAAGAGCCAGTTCCATGGAAAAGGACCTCAATTTTATTACCATTTTTGAGTCCAGACAAGTTTTATACTTTAATATGTCTGCAATAACGTCTGATGTATCTGACTTAAAGGACAGAATTGTAATAAAGTTAGAAGCGTACAAAATTGCAGAAAGGACAATTTAAACTGAAGCTCTCAACATTAACATCCAGGTTTTGAGCATTCAAAAGTGAGCTATGAAACACCAGAAAATTGAGGCCTTTGGTAAATGTCAACCAGGGGAAATGTGACTTAGATTATTAGAGAGTCAAATATAATCCACAGTAGATCACTTCAGCCCCGGCTAATTACTAAAGGCACCAGTTCATTACACTGCTCTAAGTGTATCTAATTCAGTTTGCTCTGCAGTTCATCTGTTATGTCTTTTTTATGTGTTCCTGCCCTGGCTGTTGCCATGTACAACCTGCTCTGAAGGTGCTTCTCAACTCCTGCCATTTCCACTCAGTAAGTCCAGAAACCGTGGCTGAGGTTTGCTCAGTTTCAAGCTG
>NW_024530137.1:0-733 GCF_017590135.1 Pyrgilauda ruficollis
TTCCAACCCAAACCATTCTATGATTAATTCTTGTAATTGTTGGATAATTAGCTGCTTCTCAATCTTTGTGCTGACTCTGAAAAGCCACTCTTAGAACCCATAAAAAAAATTACTAACGTGTACCTGTGGGAATACCCATGGGCTGTGGGGAGCAGCTGGAACTGTGCAGGGCTGTGTAAGGAGTGTTTGTGTGATCCTCCTCCATCTTTTTAAGGGCTGCCTTCGGATGGACCCTGCGGAGAGGCAGAGCTGTGAGCAGCTGCTGCAGCACCCCTATTTTGACAGCTTCAGGGAGGCGGCAGAGCTGGGCAAAGAACACGAGAAGGGCGCTCGCAGACCAGCCAGGCTGACTCGGAAGCACATGCCAGGGGTAAGCTTTCCATGGTGTTTAATATTCCTCCCTAAGGAAGGGCTGTTCTTTTGCTGGCTCCCAGGGTGGGCTGTGCTGGCAGGTGAGGGTGTTGGGCTGCTCTTGGTTCTGTCCTGAGGAGAAAACAACCCCCTGGCTAAAGAGTAACTCCGTACAAACTGGATTTTGCACTGCGGCTCCATGGGGCACTGGGGATAAACAGCACAGCCCTGGTGCAGTAGGGTTCATCCAGGAAAGGACATTCCTGACAAAGAGCAGCAGGAGGGCTGGACAAACTGGACACACTCATGTGGCTGGTTTAATTTTGAGTACTCGGGTGCTTTTTAATCCTGAATTATGGAGATGGAATAACCACCACTTCTG
>NW_024530138.1:0-747 GCF_017590135.1 Pyrgilauda ruficollis
AAAAAAAAAAACCACCCAAGATCCCGGCGTGGCACTGCCTTGCGGGACTGCACCTGAACGCTTTCCCCGCACAAAACCTTGCAGCTTTAACCAAAACCAAAGCGGGAATATCTGCTCCCGGCATCGCCCCGCAGCCCCCGGCCCCCTCCTCCGCATCTCTGATGTCACTCGGCAGGAGCGTGAGTCAGCCGGCAGTTGCCGTGGTGATGCCAGCGATGCCGGGGAGCGCGGCGCTGCCCCGCTGCCCCCAGCCCTTCCCGGGGAGCGCAGGGCACCGAGCCCCCCGGCGCTGAGCCCCGGGACGTGCCATGGGCTCCCATGCCACGGGGAGCTGCCCAGAGCCCCCGGCGACCCCCGAGGCTGCGAGGATGTCGGAGGCGGTCGGCGGTAAGTCAGTGCTGGTGGGGATTCACCGGCCAGGGGCTGCTCCCGGGGGTCTGTGAGCGGTTGGGGGTCTCGGAGCAGCCGTGTGTCCGCGCAGCAGGACAGACAGCGGCACCCAGAGCCCCAGCCCCACGGAAAGGGGCGTCCTTTGCAGCACCCCCTTCTCCACGTGCTCCTGGCTGCCCTGGGGGTCTCACCACCCCAATCCCAGGGCCAGCTGAGGGGTACGGGATTGGGGTGATGAGACCCCCAGGGATTGCTCTCGGTTCCGATCCTCGGGGTTTGGAACCTGAGGCGGGGGGTGCTGGGCTGGCAGCAGCCTTGGCATGCGTGGGGAGCGGGCTGGGATGGCACAGCACGGGG
>NW_024530139.1:0-733 GCF_017590135.1 Pyrgilauda ruficollis
GAGCACAAGAGTTCCCATCTTGTTTAATGTGCCTTTGCTATGCCCTGTCATTTCTGGACATAACAAAAGTATTCCAGCATCATACTGTGGACCCAGTGGAAGGGCAAGATTTGGAGCATTTGGAAAAAGGATCCTCCATGTTCATTATTTCAAAGTTTAGTTGTCTAATTCTGTTCTGATCAAGTGCTAAGATTTGTCCAGGAAACCTTTTCTTTATTTTCTCCTTGTTAGCATTCAGCTTTCATGTAAATTTTGGTGAATGCCTATGGAGGTGCCTTGATTTTGTGATTGGGTCAAATGTTGCTCTTGGTCTGTCAGTTTTCATGGCTATACTGTGTATTCCTTGACATTTTGGGGGACAGGTGTTAGATACCTATGTGTCTGACATGGTTTTATCAATTTAAAACTGGCTGAGTCAGTCTGACAGTGAGCTGCTGCTTCTCTTGGGTGCTGCAGTGTTGGTTCAGGGAAGTAGATGAGTGAAAATTTCTCCCAGCTAAAGGAGTAAATAACTTTCTCCTGGACTCTATCCTTAAAACTGTGCAAAAACAGTCATCACTGTCTGTGCAGAGAAGGGGAGTGATGGGGAAGCATCATTTATTTTGGTGGCAGTTCACACTTAGGCTCATGCAGCAATAACATAAACCTGTATCCAAAGAGAAGCTTTTATATTTTATTGTATTTTGTTGGGGGTGTGTGTGCTTACTGTTCCAAACAAACAAACAAAAAAAAA
>NW_024530140.1:0-732 GCF_017590135.1 Pyrgilauda ruficollis
CTGGGGGATGCTGGAGCTGCAACAGCTTCATTCCAGCTTCCTGTGGCAGCCCTGTCCATGGCAGCAGGGTTGGAACCAGGTCACCTTTAAGGTCCCTTCTAAACCATTCAGTGATTCTGCGATTCGCTGCAAAGGTGGGTTGAAGTTAATGCCAGGCACAGCCTTGCTCCAGCCCCACTTGCAGGTAAATGGACACTCAGCAGGAAGAGTCCAACCCAGTCACTAGGAGAGGAAACTGCAGGAACCAGCTGGGGCTTGGAAAAAGGGGGAAAAAACCCTCCAGTCCGGAAAGAAAATAACCTGCTGGATCCAGAGCTGCCTGTCAGTGATGGTTGTTTAAACATGGCAGGGAGTCAGAGCGCTCGAGGAGCTGGATGTGTGTGCAGCAGGACAGGAGATGGAGGTGGGTGCCAATATTTTCTGGCAGGGCTGGGTTGGAAATATCCTTCAGCTCCTTAGATAGCAAGGCGGAGATTCCGGCGCGGAGGAACGCGCTGCGAGACACGGCCCTGCGGCCGTGGGAGGCTGGGAGGAGAAGCCAAGGCCCATGGCAGCAGGATAGGAAACATCCTGGAGACAAGGAGAAAATCAGGTCAATGCTCTGGAGTGGCTTAACAGGCCATCAGGAAGCTCTTGGGAAGGGGAGAGGCACAGAGGGGGGATTGGTTTAGGTGAGGTCACTGTGGGATCAGGGATCCCACCGAGGGATTGGGGCAGCCCCGCTCCAAACCA
>NW_024530141.1:0-732 GCF_017590135.1 Pyrgilauda ruficollis
CGGAACCGGGACCGGAACCGGCACCGCCCGGCGAACCCCGCGGCCCCGGCGAGCCCCCCCCGCCCCCCGGTGCCCCCTCACTTCTTGAGGAAGGCCGCGAGCGCCCTCACGAACTCCTGCTGGTTCACGTCCTTCACCGTCACACCGGGCATCTGCGGGGACACGCGGCGCGGTCAGTGCGGCCCGGATTTTACCCTTTTTTACCCTTTTTTTGCCCTTTTTTCCCCGTTTTTCCCCCGTTTTTCCCGGCCCCGCTCCCGCCCTCACCTCGCCGCCGCCGCTGCCGCACCGGAAGAGGCCGCGCACGGGGCCGCCAGCGCCTCCAGCAGGGGCCGAAACCTCGCGAGACTCCCGCGGCCAATCCGCGCCGGCGGGAACACGCGCCGGCCAATCAGCGATGAGGCGGCCCCCTGGGCGCGCGGTGATTGGTCGCCGCCGGCGCTCCCCGCCTCAGAGCTGGGGACGGCTCCGTCCGCGCGGCCACGCCCACCGCGGCAGGGCCGCCGCTGATTGGCGGAGCCGCTGCCGAGGCCCCGCCCACTGAACCGCCATTGGTGCCCCCAAAGTGTCCCAAGGGGGTCCCCGATGTCCCCAGGTTTATGGCCCCCTCGATGACGTCACCCCCATGACGTCACCCCCGCCACCCACCCACCCCTCCCGGTCGACACCGCCCCCATAATTAACACCACCCCCGTGACGTCACCCCCATTAACACACAACCCCACGACGACG
>NW_024530142.1:0-732 GCF_017590135.1 Pyrgilauda ruficollis
AAAAAAAAAAAAAAAAAGCTGGAACATTGTTATTTTTACAAAAATTAAGATCTCTAGCCAAACTAATTGATGGTCTAGGTAGAAATACTTCAGAGCTGTTTTTTGTTCAGTATGCTTAGGTTCAAGGATACAGATTATTTTTTTAAAAAATAAATAGAATAAAAAATCCATGCCAAACAATATAAATAAGATTTGTTAAGGTGCCACTATAACTGGCATTCAATTGTTTCATTGTATGCAGTTTCAAAAATGGCAAGGGTTAAAGAATTCAACAGTTATCATCATGACAGCCTTTACATCATTTAATGTTTTAATCCTTCTTTCCCTTATCTTCTGAAAAGAAGCAGCTATTAAACAATTCTATTCTCCAGATGCTCTTTTTTTAAACAATTGGCTTAGGTTTCTACAGTAGACTGCTCTTTTCGTTTGAAGGAAAATTAAAAAGAAAGGTGTCACAAAAGAGTAAAGAAGTGAGTGTCACAAGAAATATTATTCAGATAGTTCTGATAAAAAATATTATTCAATGTGACAATATTATTATCCAGCTTAGAAATCATCAAGGTAAATGGATACTGGCACCTGGATTCCGTGGCTACAGATTACAAAGCTTTGTATAGTCCTAGTGACTTTTTTCATCTTTTTCACAAGTTTAAAAAGTTCAATACATAGAGTTCTGTACCTATAATGAAAGAACACCTCCCTTTTATCTTAAGGGTAATATAGAGTTGATGA
>NW_024530143.1:0-732 GCF_017590135.1 Pyrgilauda ruficollis
CATCTAGGAGGAAGTTAGAACAAAAATACAATCTTTGAGTCAGATTCACAGAAAGAATTGATCAGCAAGTGACAGTGGAAAGTGCTCATCTTCTACTCAGTGGAAACTCCTATCCAAATGCCAACTATAATTGATTGTCTATGCAGTGCATGCCACCACTCTTAAAGCAGAAGGAGCTACAGCTAAGAATCCAACATTCTGAAAACCCTTTATATACTTTCCCAAAAGAAAATTTGTAAGGCTTTACATTTGACAAGTATTTTTTTGTTCTTACTTTCTCAGTAATATATGTTTTCCTCAGTTTTATAATGAACAGCTTATCCAAAATGAACAGTTAATTATAAAAAGTGCTATTGTTTTATTGTGATACAAAGAGAAGATCATTGTTATTAAAGTAGTTGTGGTTACCTGGAAGAAAATTCAGTCTCCAAACCTAGCATTAGAAGGAAGACACATTTTCTTTGGTAATACATTTACAAACAGTTTTAGAGATAGCATTTCAATAAAATAAATTATTCTAGTTTTTATTGATAGGGAATAAGATGTCAACATAGTTATCGTGTTGACATTATGGGATTATAGTTATCATGTTGAGATTATGGGGATTATATCCTCAAACCTTCCCATATAATTGTTTTCATATTCTTTCCTGCTTTGTCATATCAGCAAACTTCAGCTTTGTACTCTAGAGAGCAATTTATGTAATTGGACTTAATGATCTTGGAGGTCTTT
>NW_024530144.1:0-577 GCF_017590135.1 Pyrgilauda ruficollis
GGGAAGGTTGTCTTAACCCCTTCAAGCGCTTCTTGTTGGTGAGTCTTCAGATTTTTGTGATGAGAATTGTTGTTGGTGTGTTGTTGTGATGTTTGCAGCCGGGTTTCATGTGTTTTCCTATCTCTTTGTGCGATCACCTGCAAGACACGTGTCTCTTCAGGATCCTGTCTTTTTATTTCCTAACTACTTATATGTTTCTGAGGGTTTTTATCCAGATTGCCAGTCTTGTGGTTCCTTTCAATTATTATTTCAGAAGTACTCCAGCAGAGAATTCAAGAAGTTTGCTGTGTTTGGAGAATCTCTATCCTGACAGAGGCTTTGGAAGGGATTCAGTTGTTTGATGGTTCGATTGATTTGTAATCCTAAGGTTTCTTGTTTATAATTGTTATTTTTAAGAGTCTTGTTTAAAAATGTGTCAAGTGATACCCACCAATTAGAGTTTGAGCTCTGGCCAAGTTCTAACTCTATTCGGATGGAGTGATTGACAATCAACCCAGATGTTTTCTGCATCAAAAAGTATTCAAGTCTTTTTGACTTGGCAATTTGACCATCTATGACAGCTGAGCCATTTTCAGAG
>NW_024530144.1:594-15035 GCF_017590135.1 Pyrgilauda ruficollis
GATGAGAGTTCAGTGTTGTAGTGTTTAGTAATTTTCTGATCTTGTATGTGTTGTTGATTGTGTGTATTATCTGAATTGATTCCTAATTACTGTTATCTTACATTTTTCTATGTAACACTGCAAAATGGAACCAGGACCCATTCTTCACCTCCAGGATTTTGAGAAAATCCTTCAGTCCCTGCGGGGACGTGGGATTTGTTTGTGTTTTAACAGGTGCAAAGTCCAGATGGATTTCAGTGAAGAATGTGAAAGTTTATCAAGAGCAAGAAAAACGTTGACCATTAGACAAGCAAAGAGTTTTTTACATTTTAATGGGACTTGTAACTCTTCTGCTCCTTTTGGCCATGCATTTTTCAGTGCATGCGGCAGATCTTGAATAAGGCTGCCAAAGATCCTTTAAGTCTGGGCAGCTGGAGTAAGTAGCCTCAATAGTCTCCAGGCAATCGTGGTGTACTGCTTCTCCTTGATTTCCACTGAGAAAAGAAGCTGGGTTGACAATATTAGTTACCACTATCTCTACATCATCTTGCTCTACCATGTTGGCCTGGTATTTCAGGAACATCTGTGGTGAAAGCCAGTAGCTGCCCTTTACTTCTAGTACTGCGGACACTGTGTGGGACACTAGTGCAGTAATTTTATGTCCCAGGGTAAACTTGCGTGCTTCTTGAATATTCAGCACAACTGCTGCTACAGCTCTGAGGCAACCTGGCCATCCCTTGGCTGTTGCATCTAGTTGCTTGGAAAAGTAAGCAACTGCCCTCTCATATGGACCCAAGTCCTGAGCCAATATTCCCAGGGCAAATCCCTGTTTTTCATGGGAAAATAGAAAGAATGGTTTACTTACATCTGGAAGTCCCAAATCTGGGGCTGACATGAGGGCACTCTTTAGCTGGAGAAAGGCCCGTGTGGCTTCCTTTGTCCGCTGGAGATCTCTATTTCCATTGGTAATAAGAGCATAGAGGGGTCTGATGAGCAGTCCATAATTATAAACCCACAGCCGGCACCACCCTGCCATGCCTAAGAAGGTTTGGAGTTCTTTTATTGTCTGGGGTTTTGGGTTTTGGCATATGGCTTCCTTGCGAGCCTGCCCTAAAATCTGTTGCCCAGCAGTGGCCTCATACCCCAGATAGATTACTTTCTGTTTCACTACCTGTGCCTTTTTCTTTGACACTCTGTGTCCTTGGAGCCCTAGGAAATTCAAAAGGCTTACCATCCAGGCCACACATGATTCCCTCATCCGAGTGGCTACTAGGAGATCATCCACATACTGCAATAGCCTTCCTTCTTCCTGTGGAACTTCCCAGGACTCTAGATATTTTGCAAGTTTTTTCTCCAAACAGAGTAGGGGAATTTTTGAAACCTTGAGGCAGCACGGACCATGTGAGCTGGGTTTTGTGCCCGCTTTTAGGGCTTTCCCATTCAAATGCAAAAGTTTTCTGGCCGGCTTCATGGATAGGGAGGCAAAAGAAGGCATCTTTCAGGTATAAAATGGTAAACCAGGTTAGCTCAGGTGTTAAACAAGTTAGTAAAGTATATGGATTTGCTACCACATAATATAAAACTTCTGTTACTTTATTGACAGCCCTCAAATCATGTACTATCCGATATGACCCATCAGGTTTCCGAACGGGTAAAATGGGAGTATTGAAGTCAGACTGGCATTCTTTCAATAACCCTAACCGCAGAAAATTTTCAATTATTGGGCTGATTCCTTTTCCTGTCTTCTTTTTTCAGGGGGTACTGCTTAGTTTTCAATGGTTGTGTCCCTTCCTTAAGCTTAATTACTACGGGGGAGGCATTTTTCACCCTCTCTGGTATATCAGAGGCCCATACCCCAGGAAATGCTTGACTTAATACCTTTTCATTAATTTCCTCCTTAATTTTAATAGCTGTTAAGGTTAAACTTAACACCCTTATGTACTTTTGATCATTCACCTCCAGAGAAACCTCCCCATTTTTGAATGTAATGGTTGCTTGTAACTGCTCCAATAAATCTCTCCCTAAAAGTGCCTTTGGTGAATTGGGCATATACAAAAACTTATGAATACCCCATTGTTTTCCCAATTTATACCTTAAAGGTTTGCAAAAATATACCTTTTCAGACTGGCCAGTTGTACCCCGCACTACAACATAATCATTTTCCACAAGTACTAAAACTTTATTTAAAACTGAATATGTGGCCCCTGTATCGACCAAAAATTCCACCCTTTTCCCTTCTTCCCACAGCCTCATTGTTGTAACCAGTGGATCCACTGGGGTAGAATCCCCCGGTCCTCCTCAGTTGTTTTGTACGTGTGCAACCACTTGTCAGTCACCTCGTCTTCGTTCTGGGCATTGATTTTTCCAGTGACCAGTTCTTTTACAGATTGCACACTGGTTTCTACCCAGCTGAGGTGGTCCTTGTTTGGGTGGTCCCTGATTGCGTTTTTCTTGCCTTTCCTCCTGTACCACTGCTACCAACTTTTTCATTCCTTATTTATATCCTTCTTCCCGGTTACTAAATACCCTCCATGCCTCTTCTAGCAAGGCTTCGAGGTTTCTCCCTTCCGGTCCCCGGATTTTCTGAAGTTTATGTCTAGTATCTCCAGCAGACTGTCCCAAAAATGAATTAACTAGCTGATTCATCCCTATTTCAGACCCCAGATCCAATGATGTATGACGACGCATAGCATCCCTTAAACACTCTAGAAACTCAGACGAAGTCTTGGAAGGCCCCTGCTTAAGGGAATATAAGGCAGACCAATTTATGGGTTTTGGAATAGCTCTTTCCACTCCTGTTGCTATCCACTCTTGATAATCTGTTAATTTCTCTACTTCTGGTGATACACTGGGATCCCATTTTGGGTCTTGGAGGGGAAAATATTCTTTTACATGTAGCTGCTTGCTCTTGCAGTGATCCTCTGCCAAAGTCCCTGCTGTCTTTAAGATCAGCTGTTTTTCTGTTTCAGTGAAAGCATCCAGTAGTAACTGGATGTCAGCCCAGTCTGGATTGTGTTGCTTGATAACATATCGTAGACGTTTGGCAGTAAGTATAGGATCAATTAGATAATTCCTAGCAATCCTTTCCCATGCCTCTAAATCAAGAGTGGTAAATGGCACTTTAATCATTAATTTCCCTCCTTCTGGTCCCACTGCGTCTCGCAGAGGGGCCTATAACACTGCTTGCCTTCTAGTTCTAGATGTAACTGGACTGTCAGGAGGGGGATGGGTTCTAGTGGATGTGCCTTCCGAGCCTGGAGAAGTCCTCTTCCTCTTCATTCTCATCCCCAACCTCCCTTCTCCTAGGAGGAGCTTTTATCAAATCAAATGTATCTCGTTCTTGCCCCTCAGAATTATAAACTTTGTCTGATCTCATACACCGCTGTACTATACTGCATGCTGAACAACAACATTTGATTTGCCCCCTCTTGGCTTTGTTTTTCTTTTCAAGAGCTAACACCAGTGGGTCAGAGGGAGCTGTGAGCCCACAGTCTCTTTGCCATTCTGGGTGATTTCTTAAAGCAAACAACATATCAGCATACGAAACCTCATCCCATTTACCTTCCCGTCTTAAAAACAACATTAACTGCAATAAGGTATTATAATCTAAAGTTCAAGTGGGGGACCACTTGGCTCCATCCTCTAACCTGTATAATGGCCACCAGCATGTGCAGTAATGAATTAGATTTTTTTTTATTCTCAGAGCCTCCCCTGATGGCGACTTCCAGTGGGCCAAGATACACCCCAAGGGGCTAGCCCGAGGAACTTCTTTGCTCTGGTTAGTTCCCATTATCTCCTTCTCCTTCTATTTCGTTTCCACCCAAACCTCTCTTCACAGAGCTTCACAGTCATTTCCCAGTTTTCCTCCCACACACACCCCCAGGTGGCAGGTATCAGATGTGATCTTCCACACACAAGCTTTAAGATATTAGGTTCTGAATCAGCTTGATCAGGAAACCTCAATTTACACTTGGGGCATATGCCCTGATGCCTACTAGAAGAGCAATACCAGCATCTCTCACAAACTCTGCACTGCAATAGTACCCACACAGGGTGCCAGCCTCTTGATGCACCAAAGGCTCCCAGGAATTGCCTGCAGAGGCAGGCTATTCCTTTATCACTCCAGGGAATTCTAAATCCTATACAGCAGGTTGTTCCCAGTCCAGGCTTACTATAGTACCAGCTGACATCTGATAAAGCCCCACTAAATGAATTCGTTCATCTCCTCTATCTATCCAATAATTCACAGGATTCACAAACTCCCAGGGATCAAGTCCAAACCATTGGGGCAGAGGAACCCTTTGAGTTCGTCTAGTCACGATTAAAGTGTGCACAATCTACACAAATCAACACCTTTAAACACAATAAATGTCCTCACCCACATTTATTTACTTGTTCCACTTCTCTGCCGGGTGCTCCCTGCCCCCACAGCCTGCCCCAGCCAGCACCTCAGGCCTCACTTGGCCGCTTCAGACATGGGTAGACTTCCCCCCCTGCACTGTAGGTATACTCACTCGCTCACTCTCTTTTATACACCACACACTGGCACGATCACAAACACATTAACATTAACCACACAATGCATTAGCCGTACAGTGTCCGGACACCACAAACACACATGGGTTCACTCAACTCACCCCCCAGGGTCGCTGGCGGTTCGCTCTATCCAAAAATGAACCCCCGTTTCTAATTCAGCCGCTCTATTAGCCAGGCTGGCCACTATTGGCCAGGCTGCCTGCAGGCACAGGAACAAGGCTGTGCACTCAGACGTCTCTAAGTGACTTACACAGCAGTCCTATGGCTCTCTCTCTCCCCCAGGGCCCCTTAATACATACCGTATCCTCTGCACACCAGCAGGTCCTTGTCTGTCTCCGCAGGAGGCAAGCCAAGATGAGTGGAGCTCCTCAGGGAAAATCCAGGGGGGCACCTCAGGAGGTCCGTCTTCCCCTCCGCCCCTGTGAGGACAGAGACGGTCTCCTGGGTGGCTCGCCAAAATGATTTGCGGAAGCAAACAAACTCCACAACTTTTGTGAAAGTTGTAAAGCCGGTATGCTTATTACAGCGCTGGACGCATGTGGGGATCGTTCCCCTTAAAATTATATGTGTGCCTCTGGGAACTCCATATCTTTTTTTATCTCCCTCTCTAATACATATGCATGCAATTTCACAACAGGTTCATACATTGTCGGGGTCTGCTGTTATATGTCTCTGCCCCGACATGGGAAAAGTGGTTCTGGGTGGCCGCGATTTCGAAGGATGAGTCTGGACTCTCAGATTTTCTGTCTTCAATCTTGTTTATTAATTCTTATCTACAAAGCTTTTCTTTCTGCCCAGCCGAGGTCCGCTCAGCAGGACAGTCAAGTGCACTCTCTCCCGCCCACAGGGCGGTTGTGTCCTTTATAGTGAAAATTACATGTGCCATATTTACCTTTATTTCCCAATACTATTCACCCTTATAGACAAGTGTACCTTCACCATGAACCAATCCCAAAGTGCCAACATCATCACACAAAATGGAAGACATGAAGAAGAAAGAAGAACACAGGACCACGCCCTGAATCCTCCATCTTGTCTCAACTTTCCCGGGTTTTCAAGCCCCCCCCCCCCCCCCAGGGGCTCCCCCGGTGTCTCTGCACATCGAGAGTGATGTGTTGAGATCCCACAATACATATTCTTTCTACATTTGCCACTAATTTTTTATCAGAAAGAACTCCTGGGTTGTTGCGGTGTGATGTCATGGTTTATCTCAGAACCCCGGTCCCTCCCCTGAAGATCCCTTCCCCAGGTGTGTCAATCACCTCTCATTTCCCCCTCCCTGACCTCTGCTGAATACTGTCTGTCAATCCTGAAATTCCAGAAGGGCGTCAAGTGATTGGCAAATTCAAAGGATGCTCTCCACCCCTGGGGGGGGGGGCATTGGAGCATCCAGGTGCCTTTTTCCCTAAGACCTCCTCCCCCCGTACCTGGTTGGTGGTCCTTAGATTCCCCCCCTCCCCCTCTCCCCTGGGTAAAAGGACGAGCACACCATGTGGGCGGAGAGTGCTGGTGGAGCTGTTGCTAGATTCAGGGGCCATGCGGCCCAGAATAAAAACTCTGGATTAAAACCCTCCATCAGGACCGACTCCTTCCTTCACCATCGCCTTAAAAGCTTCTCCAGCACAGGGAGGCCTGAGGAGTGACCCTCTTCAACAATAAGCTCCAGCCCGTGAGCACTGGAGCTCAGGTATGCCTGGGTTTGCCCCAACGTGCTCAGCTGCGACTCGTAGCTAGCCAAAGTGTCTCTGGGGTGAAGCACCGCAGTTGCCGCTATTTGGCTCAGCAGCAGGGGCCAGACAAGCCAAGGCACGTCCCAATCAGCAATATTGGTAAAAACCAATACTGGCTCATCCTGCCCTGTCTCCCGCAGCAGCCTCTCCATCTGTTTCAGAGTTCAAGGTGCCCTCCCTTATCTCTGTCCTTCAGTTGAAGCAGTTTCTTCGAGCATAGGTTTTTTGCAAGAACAGGCAGTCAGACTAAACAGCTATGTTTGTAAGCTACAGACTTAATTGAAAGATGTACATTTCACCTAAATCAAAATGAATTTCTACTCTGGAAAATTTCCACTCTGTCTCACCACTCCAACTAAAGAGAAATCAAAAAACACTGAATGAAGTGCAGCAGCTGGTAGGGACTCTGAACTGTCTTTGTCCCCTGCTAGGCATCTCAAACCAGGACCTAGCCCCTCTATCTGATCTATTGAAGGGAGACACAACTTTAAACTCACCACGAGAATTCAACAAAGAAGCCCAAAATGCTTTAGATAATGTGATGCGAGCCATCCAATCACGCCAGGCTCATCAATGTAATCCTAACTTGTCTTTTTTGTTTGCAGTTTTAGGGGATAGTCCACAGCTTCACAGTCTATTATTCCAGTGGGATCTAGAGATGAAGGACCACCTGATAATCTTAGAATAGGTTTTCCTATCTCGCCACCTGGGTAAAACTATAACAATTTGCCCTGAAATTATATCACAATTGATTATAAAGGCTAGATCCTGAATGTTTTCCCTTTCAGGAAAGGATTTTGCACAAATCTTTCTGCCTATGACATTCATCCATTTGGAATGGTTAATTCAAAATTCAGAGGTTATACAAATTGCCCTAGAAAATTTTGCAGGGAAAATATCAGTCAATTGTCCCAAACATGAGCTACTAAATTAATCTCTAAAATTAATTCATAAGCCCTTAAGAAGTCATGCACCCCTAGATGCAATCACATTTTTTTACAGACCGTTCAGGAAAGTAAAAAAAAATCTATGATTGCTTAGCAAAGTCCAGAGACAAAAAAATGGGAATCGGATATTGAAGAAGTAGACGGTTCTTTACAAATAATAGAGTTAACAGAAGTCGTGCGGGTATTTTCAAAATTCACGTTTCCTTTTAATGTAGTAACAGATTCATTCTATCTTGCAGGTGTAGTGGAGAGAGCAGAAGATTCTCTGCTAAAAGAGGTTTCCAATGACCAGTTATACGGTTTGCTCAATAAATTAATTTTCCTTCTTTCTATTCAACAGGAACCTTACTTCCTAATTGTCCTAGGTTACAATATAAAGATGTATTCTATCCCCATCTTCAAGAGCTGTTAAAACCAGGAGGGGCATTGTTTTCCTAATCTCCTGTTAATGGGCCCATCAATGCCTTGCCATATGACTCAGAGATAACTCCCTCTGGGAGTAATTTCTGTTTAATGGGCAATCAAGGACCCACCACATGACTCATAGAATGATATCAGCCCATTGTCGGATGCTCTGCCCAGGGGGGAGGAGCTAAGCATCCCCACCTGGATATAATCTGGAGTTTGGAACAGAACAAGTGGCTCTTACCCACTGGTTTCCAGAGGACAAGAGCTACCAGATCTTTTCTATGGGATCACCATGTCAACAAGACCATTTCATCTGGACTGCTACCACCACCCTAACTCGCAGGGTGTCAGGTTGTATTCTGACTCTGTCAGTGGTTTTGCTTTTGTATTATTGCATGTATTTTGGGGTTTTTTTTCCTTTTTCTAATAAATGGAATTTCTGTCTTAGAGTCTCTCACTGGTTTTGCTTTCAAACCAGAACATAATTTTGGCACCCAATGTGTGGCAGCAAGGTACTGAGAAAAGTCAGAATTATAATTTTGTATTGTAGAAGCCACCTATTCACTATGATGCTCAACATGCTTATATGGGTCTTATACCCAGCTCTCTATATTTTTTTGCACATGGGGAATTATCTGCCAAATGTAATGCTCCTGTGTAGACCAGGGTATGGTATAAAAATTGCTTTATTTGTCTATTATGTCTATTGCATTATAACTTCTGAGGCAATGAACATAATTTTGAATATGTACTCAATTTTGTTTGCTTGTCCTAATCTAGGCTGCTACGTCTGGGGCCTCAACAATCGCACCCAGCCCCTGGGGAGAGGGGTAAAGAATTATTTTTTTAAACCTTTCAGGCTTGACACAACAGTTCTTGAAAATGTTGAGTTCTCTCTGGATGCCAAGAACAGCATAGTGTTGTTAGTTCTGCTTTGTCTTCTCTGCACAACCTGCTTAGAAAAAAACCACTAAATGGTGTGGTACAGCATCTTCTTGAGGAAAAGAGAAGTGAAGCAACAGCGTCCGTGTCTGCACAGAATGCCACAGACGAGAAAAGAACCAAACACCAAAAAATGGCATCCATGTCTACGCAGACTGTCACAGAGGAGGAAGAAACCAAATGCAAAGCAACAGTGTCTGTGTCTACACTGTCACAGAGGAGAATGGACCCAAAACCACCGTCAGCATCTCCACACAAACCGCCGCTGAACCACAACAGTCTGAACCAGTAGCAGTTGCCCCCGTTAAGAAGAAGAAATCAAAGAGCATATCAGTCCACATAGTGACTGATGAGGATGGGTCAGGACCTTCGCACCTAGAAGAAGAGACAGAGCCAGAAATCATCACTCGCTCTCTATCCCTGTGTGACCTGCAGAGGGAATTCACCTGCCAGATGAACAAGTCCTTCCTGACCTGGCTGCTCCGCATCTGGGACACTGCAACCAATGACACCATTCTGGATGGAAGTGAGGCCAGGCAACAGGGATCGCTGTCCCGGGATGTGGTCATTGACCAGGGGATTGGGAGAACCCAAGAAACTCTCAGCCTCTTGTGGCGACTGCTGACAAGTGTGAGGGACAGATAGCTTTGTAAAGAAAACCTCCAGGTGCACCAAGGAAAAATGGAGCACAATAGAACAAGGTATCCAATGCCTGAGGGAATTTGCTGTGCTGGAGATAATTTTCTCAGAATACGAGAGATTTCCTAAAAGCCCAGATTGTGTCCAGTGCACATTGCAAATGTGGTTGAGATTTGCACAGCATGGACCAGAGATGTACTCCCATTACCTGGTGTAAGTGACAGTCTGAAGTTTCCCTCATTTGCCTCACGACCGTCGCAAAGACAGAGACCAAGACCCTGAAGACCCTGACTGGAGTTCTGGCCCGGTTGAGGTGGATGCTCGCCAAGTGATTGTTCGCAGCTGTTTGCAGTGCCGCCATGGTACACTGCTTCGAGCAGGGCCTGGCAAGGAGCGGCTTGCCCTATACGCTTGCACCTGCTTCACGATACCTGCTCATCACAATAGCCCATGAATTTCCCCACCTCTTAGCCAAGTGAACTTTTTGGGGTAACTTTGGTGGTCCCCCACGGAAAATCCCTCATCTGCCTCATGACCACCGTGACAAATGGAGATTGAAGCCCCCTCCCAAGGACTGAGACCCCTATAATTCTGATACAGGGGCACTGGGCAGACTGAAGCGAGATGTCTGCCAAGTGTTGCCTGCAGATGTGTTCACTGGACCAAGACTGGTTTCCTATAGAAACCAGTCCTGAAACAATGGGTCCCGCTCACTGCTGAGATTGACTTATCCTGTTTCGGAACATGGACTGTCTGTACCCATTTTCAATAGACTTATTCTTCATTGTACCTGTTCCCCCCTCGGCAGAGGACTATAATAGACCCCGAGTTAACCAAGACTTTGAGATTCTCCCTGACGTGACAAGACGGATCTATTGGCTTGACCACGAGGATTTAGTCTCTCCATTGGTAGCTATATTCCCATCCCCTTTCTCTCTCTTTCTCTCTCTCTCTCTCTCTCTCTCTCCCCCCCCCCCCCCCCCTTCTTTTTTTTTTTTCTCTTCTTTTTTTTTTTTTTTTTTTTTTTTTTTTTTTNNNCTTTCTTTTCCATCTCCCCCCCCCCCCCCTTTATCTACTTTCTAACCCTTCTATAGCATTTGCTGTGGCCACTCAATAAAAGGTGCATTTGTTTTGATTAATACAGAAATCCCCTCTGTGGTTTTTTTTTGCATTCTGAGATCAGTTAACGAACCATCACAACCCCCGCTTGTACTAGCAGATTGTGACACCTGGCAAGACTGCAATGGAGGGAAGGCAAGGACAGGGTGGGCATCTTGGTCAATAAATGAAGAATTTACGAGGACACTGTCACTGCCCCATTTCGTACCCATATCTTGTCCATGGAAACAAGGCTGGCTGATTGAAGAGGGCCATCAGAAACTAAAAAAGGAACTTAAGGAAGAAGTCTACCACATCTTGCCAGAACCAACAAGAGTCTCGGCCATTAGGAGCCGGCGTCCCCCAGCCAAAAAGAGAAGATACACACCACAAAGTAACCTCCAGTTTTTCCTTCAAGAGCATAGAGAAGACATTAATAAGTAGGATAGAAAACCCACCTCCTCCTTAGCAGCCCGAGTACTTGAACTGAAAAGAGAAACACCTAACACAGAAAGCTTATCTAGAGTAAATGGTGCTACAGTCTCTCGCACACAGAATTCCAGACAATATAGGAATGATGATATGACAGATCCTCTTGAAGGAACCTCAGGAACCTATTTACAGGAAGACAGCAAACTGTGCCACGACCAGGAATAGAGGGGCCCTGCCTCTAGCCAGGTAGAGGACAGGGACAATCGGATCTATTGGACTGTGTAGATCCAATGGCCTGGCACATCTGACCCACAAAAATATATGGCTTTTGTTGACACCGGTGCCCAATGTACCCTGATACCATCAAGGTACATAAGAGCAGAATCCATTTCTATTTCTGGGGTAACAGGAGGATCCCAGCAGCTGACTGTATTGGAGGCCAAAGGGAGTTTAACTGGGAACAGGTGGAAGAAACACCCCATCGTGACTGGCCCAGAGGCCCCATGCATCCTCGGCATAGACTATCTCAGAAATAGATATTTCAAAGACCCAAAAAGACATTGTTGGACTTTCAGGAAAGCTGCTGTAGAGACAGAAGACATCAGAAAACTGAATACCTTGCCTGGTCTCTCAGACGACCCCTCTGCTGTGGGACTGCTGAAAGTTGATGAACAACAGGTACCAATTGCCACAGCAGCAGTACACGGTTGGCAATATCGTACCAACAGAGACTCTGTGATTCCCATCCATGAGATGATTTGTAAACTGGAGAGCCAAGAGGTGGTCAGCAAGGCTCGTTCACCTTCGAACAGTCCTATATGGCCAGTGCGTAAGTCCAGTGAAGAATGGAGACTGATGGTGGATTACTGTGGCCTGAATGAGGTCACACCACCACTGAGTGCTGCCATGCCAGACATGTTGGAGCTTCAGTACGAGCTGGAGTCCAAGGCAGCCAAGTGGTACTCGACCATCTATATTGTCAACGCCTTCTTCTCCATTCCTTTGGCAGCAGAATGCAGGCCTCAGTTTACTTTCACCTGGAGGGGAGTGCAGTACACCTGGAACCAACTGCTCCAGGGGTGGAAGCACAGTCCCACCATCTGCCATGGACTGATCCACACTGCACTAGAAAAGGGTGAGGCTCCCGAACATCTACAGTATGTCAATGACATCATTATATGGGGGAGCACAGCAGGGGAAGTCTTTGAAAAAGGAGAGAAGATTATCCGGATTCTTCTGAAAACTGGTTTTGCCATTAAGCGAAGTAAGGTTAAGGGACCTGCTCAAGAAATTCAGTTTCTAGGAGTCAAGTGGCAAGATGGACATCGTCAGATCCCGACAGAGGTAATCAGCAAGATCACCGCTATGTCTTCGCCTACCAACAAGAAGGAAACACAAGTTTTCCTAGGTGCCATAGGCTTTTGGACAATGCGCATTCCTGAGTACAGCCAGATTGTGAGCCCTCTCTACCTGGTCACCCGCAAGAAGAACGATTTCCCCTGGGGCCCTGAACAGCAACAAGCCTTCACCCAGATCAAGCAGGAAATCGCTCATGCAGTAGCCCTTGGCCCAGTCAGGACGGGACCAGAGGTGAAGAATGTACTCTACTCTGCAGCTGGGAACCATGGTCTGTCCTGGAGCCTTTGGCAGAAGGTGCCTTGTGAGACTCGGGGTCCACCACTGGGATTCTGGAGCCGGAGCTACAAAGGCTCTGAAGTGAACTACACTCCCACAGAGAAGGAAATCTTGGCCACCTGTGAAGGAGTTCAAGCTGCCTCAGAAGTAATTTGCACTGAAACTCAGGTGCTTCTGGCACCCCGGCTACCCGTGCTGGGGTGGATGTTCAAAGGAAAGGTTCCTTCCACACATCATGCCACCGACACCACATGGAGCAAATGGATTTCCCTCATCGCCCAGCGTGCCTGCATTGGAAATCCAAATCACCCTGGGATTCTGGAAATTATAACAAACCGGCCTGAAGGGGAGACACTTGGATTATCTTCTGAAGAAGAAGAGGGGTAAGTGGCACCATATAATGAACTACTGGAGACTGAAAGACTATATACCCTCTTCACTGATTGTTCCTGCCGAATTGTAGGCACTAACCGGAAATGGAAAGTTGCAGTATGGAGCCCCACACGACGAGTTGCACAAGCTACCGAGGGACAAGGTGAATCGAGTCAGGTTGCAGAGCTTAAAGCCATCCAGCTGGCTTTGAATATTGCTGAATGAGAAAAGTAGCTGAGGCTCTATACACCAACTCATGGATGGTAGCTAATGCTCTGTGGGGATGGCTGGATCACTTGAAAAAGGCCAACTGGCAGCACAGAGTCAAACCCATCTGGGCCACCAAGATTTGGCAAGACATTGCCACCCAAGTAGAGAGGCTGACCGTGAAGATTTGACACGTGGATGCGCATGTACCCAAGAGTCAGGCTAATGAAGAGTATCACAATGAGTAGGTGGACCGAGCTGCCAAGGTGAAAGTATCACAGGTGGATCTAGACTGGCAACACAAGGGAGAATCATTCCTAGCTCGTTGGGCCCATGATGACAGGGGCAGGATTTTTGGGGACAAACAAAGAGAAATTATTCTAATTGTCATGGCTAAACAGGAGGTAAACAATGTCAAACATAGACAAAACATCTTCAAACTACCATTCCAACTAGACAGCGAGAGACCAAACCCACTGCAACAGGAGAGACCAAACCTACTCAAAACCCCCCACTGCCACAAGGGGGGAGGAGCTAAGCATCCACACCTGGATATAATCTGGGGTTTGGAACAGAACAAGTGGCCCTTACCCACTGGTTTCCAGAGGACAAGAGCTACCAGATCTTTTCTATGGGATCACCATGTCAACAAGACCATTTCATCTGGACTGCTACCACCACCCTATATAATTATTTAATGACTATGATAAATTATATGACTGTTATATGATAAATGACATGATTGTTAAATGTGATGATTGTTTGGTAATTGGATATAATTATTGTTTAACCGTAAGAAGAATCATGAGAAACTGTGTTTGGGGGGTGTGATGGAAATTACAAAAATCCATGCTTGGATGAAATGAATGTATACAATAGAACAATATAAGTTTAATAATTAATATGTAGTTATATAATGATAAGGGTATAAAAATGTGTTCATCCCAAACCGATGTCGGAGTCAGATTTGGGTCTGTTCCCCTGACACCCAGAGCTCTTCAAAAAAAGCACCTGCATATAATCATTCTGTGATTGTGTTTCTGAACGCTGACATGGGGAAGCCTGGCAAATTGACTACATCATACTTCCCCAAACCTGCCAAGGCAAATGCTACATGCTGGCCATGGTGGAAGCAACCACAGGATGGCTGGAAACCTACCCTGTGCCTCATGCTACTGCACGGAACACCATCTTGGGCTTAGAAAAGCAAGTCCTGTGGAGACATGACACCCCTGAGAGAATTGAGTCAGACAATGGAACCCATTTCAAGAATGGCCTTATAAACACCTGGGCCAGAGAACATGGTATTGAATAGATATATCATATCCCCTATCATGCACCAGCTGCTGGGAAAGTAGAACGATGCAACGGACTGCTTAGGACTACCCTGAATGCACTTGGCAGCGGAACCTTCAGAAACTGGGAACTGAACTTAGCAAAAGCCACCAGGATGGTCAACACCAGGGGGTCCGTCAATTGAGCGGGTCCAGCCCAGTCTGAACCCCTGCACACAGTG
>NW_024530145.1:0-732 GCF_017590135.1 Pyrgilauda ruficollis
GAAAATCGCCCTAAAATCACCACAAAAAACCCCAAAACTGCCTCCAAAACCCCCAAAATTCATCCCAAATCGCCCTAAAATCACCACAAAATCACCCCAAAACCCCCAAAATTGCCTCCAAACCCCCAAAATCCATCAAAAATCACCCTATAACTCCCAAAATTCATCAAAAATCACCCCAAAACCCCCAAAATTCATTGAAAATCACCCCAAAACCCCCAAAATTCATGGAAAACCACCCCAAAACCCCCAAAATTCATTGAAAATCACCCCCAAATCACCCCAAAACTGCCTCCAAAACACCCAAAAATTCATCAAAATTCGCCCTAAAATAATCACAAAATCACCTCAAAACCCCCAAAATTCATCCAAAATCACCCCAAAACGCCCAAATTCATGAAAAATCACCCTAAAATCACCACAAAGTCGCCTCAAAAAACCCAAAATTAATCGAAAATCACCCCAAAACCCCCCAAAATTCATCGAAAATCACCCTAAAATCACCACAAAACCATCCCCAAAACCCCCAAAATTGCCTCCAAAACCCCCAAAATTCATCAAAAAACACCCTAAAATCACCACAAAATCACCCCAAAACTCATCAAAAAACACCCTAAAATAACCACAAAATCCCCAAAATTGCCTCAAGACCCCCAAAATTCATCAAAAGTCGCCCTAAATTCACCACAAAATTACCTCAAATATCCCAAAATTCATCGAAAATCGCCCTAA
>NW_024530146.1:0-732 GCF_017590135.1 Pyrgilauda ruficollis
TCAGATCCCTGGATCCCCCTGGATCCCTCAGATCCCTGGATCCCCCGGATCCCCCTGGATCCACCTGCATCCCCCCAGATCCCTCAGATCCCTGGATCCCCCTGATCCCTGGATCCCCCCGGATCCCCCCGGATCCCCCGCTCACCTTGTGGTTGTAGAAGTGCCCGTTGATGGAGAAGCGGTGCCGCCGCAGCCGCCGCTGCTCGCCGGGCGTGCGGGCGCTGCCGCGGGGCCGGACGCCGACGTCGCTGCGCGTCCGCATCAGCTGCGGGGCCTCGTCCACCCTGGGGGCTGCGCAACAAAAGACCCCCTCACAACCTGTGCAAACGCCCTGGGACAAGCTCACGGCGTGCCTGCCTCAGAAGGCAGTATTGCCACAAATGTCTGTGGGCGTAATTTCAAATAGATTTCAAATAAATTTCAAATAACAGGAATAATTATTTTTTTTTTTTTTTTCCACTTCTATTTGCTGGAAAAAGCCAGGATTCTTTTTCTGGAAAGCTGAGAAGCCTCGGGGGAAAAAATGAAAACAATATTAACTCATTTGCTTCTCCCGTGATTTGCTGCTTTGGAATGTGTTTGGAGATTCTTTATCCAACAGACGATTGTTTGATTGGTTTCATGTTAATTATTTTAACTTAATGACCAGTCATGGTCAGGCTGTGTTGGGGCTCTGGAAGGAGTCATGAGTTTTCATTATTCTTCTAGCCTTCTGTCTGCATCCTTTCTATA
>NW_024530147.1:0-732 GCF_017590135.1 Pyrgilauda ruficollis
GGGAAGGGGGTCCGGGGGTGCTGCCCCCCCACACCCCCCGCACCCCGGTATTAAACTGATGCCCAGCACCCCCCTGGCCCCGTCTGTTCGTGGGGGGTCGGCCCCTCCCCCACCCTCCCCCGGACAGGCAGTGGGGGGGTCCCCAGGCCCCTCGGGGGGTCCTGGGAAAGGAACGGCGGGTGGGGATTTGCGCTTTTTGGGGGGTCCCGCCGGGATTTTGGGGACCCCGGGCCTGGTTTTGGGGACTTCCGTGTTTACCCCGCGGTTGCCATGGTGATGCGTCGCGCTCGGATGACGTGCGCCGTGGCGGCAGCCAATCAGTGATGAGGGCGGGAATGAGGGGGTGGTGTCGCTTTGGGAGCGCCGGGACGGGGTAACCGCAGTGCTGCTTGATCCAAGCGATATCCCGGGGGCTTGAGGGCTATCGGAGCTCTCCGGGTGCTGTCGCGATACAGAAAGTATCGTGACAGCCGCGGCGGGGGGGGTTGAGTCTCGTTATATCGCGACAAAGCGGCGCTGGACTTCCCGGCGGCGTCGCGCTAGGCCGCGTTTCCATGGCGACACTGGGGCGTGGCCAGCGTCTCACGGAGGCTCCTCATTGGTTGGTGGGCGGAGCTTGAGGGGCTGCTCCGCCCCTTTCCCCGGCCGCCAGGGGGAGCCACGCGCGGAGCGGGGGCGAGCGCGGGGAATGGAGCTGCGCGGGGGGCCCGGTGAGGGGCGGGGGTCTGAGGG
>NW_024530148.1:0-732 GCF_017590135.1 Pyrgilauda ruficollis
CACGAGTTTTCATTATCATTCTTTGTATCTTTCTGGCTGTATCCTTTCTCTATTCTTTAGTATAGTATTCTTTAATATAATATCATAAAATAATAAATTAGCCTTCTAAGAACATGGAGTCAGATTAATTCCCTCCTCCTCCATCCAGGGACCCCGAAAACACCACATGATTCCACCCCCATGCCCTTCCTGGGCACTCTTCCACAAGCAACCTGCATTACAGCTGCTCTGGAGCTGCAGCTGGCCTCAAACACTGCTCTCCCAGAGAGAAGTGGTGCTGGGACTTCTTTGGCTCTGACACCCCAAACTGAATGTGCAGTTTCTCAGCCTGAGTGTTGTTCTCTTTGTCAAAGCTGGGAGATCCAGAAGCAGAGGCAGGAGGTCTTCCAGGCTGGTCTTCCATCAAGTGGTTTCCCCATCCCTGGAAGTGTCCAAGGCCAGGTTGGATGGAGTTCTGAGCAAGGTAAGGGTTGGAATAAGATGAAATTTAAGGTCCCTTCAATTCCAACCAGTCTGTGATTCCATTATTAGACTCACTTTGATGCCTTCAGTTTTAACTTTCATATTTTTTAGATTCTGTACTGCCTTAGTGTGTGACTCTGACTTCATACGAAATGTTAGCAAGTTCTCCTCACAGTTTAGTCAGACAGAACAATCCTTTTCCAGCCTGATCACCAAGGACACCGCTGCAGCTTCAGGCTCAAGGAGCACAAACAACAGGGAATTGAGGAG
>NW_024530149.1:0-732 GCF_017590135.1 Pyrgilauda ruficollis
TCAGACCCAGGGTCTAACTATGTGTGATGGCACATTGCATCTTTTCAGCAGTCTAGGAACTCAGATGAAGACTCGGAAGGCCCCTGTTTGATAGCATACAAAGCTGACCAGTTTATGGTCTTCGGGGTCACCTTCTCCATTCCTTTTGCTATCCAATCCTGATAAGCTTCTAATTTTTTTCAATTCTGCTGATATGTTTGGATCCCATTTTGGATCTTGGAGGGGGAGGAATTCCTTTATGTCCAGATGTTGGGTTTTATAAAAATCCTCTGCCAGATCTCCTGCCATTTTCAAAACCAGCTGCTTGTCTGTTTCAGTTAAAGCATCCAGCAATAACTGGATATTGCCCCAATCTGGATTGTGTTGCTTGATGATATACCGCAAGCGTTTGGCAGTAATCACCAGATCACTGCGATAATTCTTAGCAACGCTTTCCTATGCCTCCAAATCAATAGTGGAGAATGGTACCTTAACCATTACTTTTCCTCCTTCTGGTCCCACTGCCTCTCACAAAGGAGCTTGCAGTACTTGCCTCCTAGTCCTGGATGAAACCAAACTGCCAGGAGGGGAATGGGTTTGAGTGGATGTTCCTTCCAAGCCTGCGTCCTCCTCTCTTTTAGTAGGACAGTCCGTCTCCTCCTCCTCCTCCTGTCTCCTAGGGGGAACCTTGAACAAATTTATTACATCTTGTTCTTGAGCTGTAGCATGATAAACCTTATCTGATTTTGTGCA
>NW_024530150.1:0-732 GCF_017590135.1 Pyrgilauda ruficollis
ATTTTTTGGGATTTTTCTGGCAATTTTCCTCTTTTTATTCAGGATTTTTTTGGGAATTTTTGACAGAATTTTTTGGGATTTTTCTGGAATTTTTTCTGGAATTTTTGGGGATTTTTGGAGGAATTTTTTGGGGAAATTTCTGAAATATTTTGGGAATTTTTTCTCATTTTTTCCACTTTTTTTTCCCAATTTTCCCCGGATTTTTTGTTGGAATTTTTTGGGATTTTTTGGGGATTTTTCTGGAATTTTTGGAGGAATTTTCCAGGAATTTTCCAGGATTTTTTCTTGAATTTTTTGGGGATTTTTGGGATTTTTCTGGAATTTTTGGGGATTTTTGGAGGAATTTTTTTTGGGAAATTTCTGGAATATTTTGGGAATTTTTTGTCATTTTTTCCACAATTTTTCCCCTAAAATTCCACTTTTTTTCCCAATTTTCCCCGGATTTTTTGTTGGAATTTTTTGGGATTTTTTGGGGATTTTTCTGGAATTTTTGGAGGAATTTTCCAGTTGGAAGGCAGGATTTTTTCTTGAATTTTTTGGGGATTTTTGGGATTTTTGTGGGGTTTTTTCTCAGGATTTTTTGGAGGAAATCCTGGAATTTTTGGGGATTTTTCCTGGAAATTTTCTGGGATTTTTCCTGGATTTTTTTGGGAATTTTGGGAGGAATTTATGGGAATTTTGGGAGGATTTTTCTGGAATTTTCCAGGATTTTTTTAGGAATTTTCTGCAATT
>NW_024530151.1:0-732 GCF_017590135.1 Pyrgilauda ruficollis
ACCCCTTGGGGGCCTGGGACCCTGAGACCCCTTGGATGGCTGGGACCCAGGGCGCCCCTTGAGGGCCAGGTGCCCCCCCAGCGCTGCTGTCCCTGACGGGCTCTGTCCCCAGGTGCCCCCGCGCTGACCTCCCGCCACTTCCGCGAGGAGGATTTCCAGAAGGTCGTGGAGTTCATCGACGAGGGCATCGCCCTGGCCTTGGACGTCAAGAGCAAAACCAGTGAGCCACGGGGGGGCCCTGTACCCCCATTTCCCCTTTCCTGAGTGCCCCTCAGCCCTTCTCCCCTTGTGCTGCCAGCCCTGCTGCCCAGACCAGGTGGCAAAACCAGTGAGCCACGGGGGTCCCTGTCCCCCATTTCCCCCTTCCTGGCTGCCCCTCAGCCCCATGAGCTGCCAGCCGTGCTGCCCAGCCCGCTGCCAGCCCCTGGGGGGGGCTGGAGCTGCCCTGGGGCTCACCTGGGCCCCTCCACCCCCAGGTAAGCTCCAGGACTTCAAGACCTTCCTGCTGCAGGACCCGGAGACGCAGCGGCGCCTGAGCGACCTGCGGCAGCGCGTGGAGACCTTCGCCCGTGCCTTCCCCATGCCCGGCTTCAGCGACCACTGAGGGGGGCACAGCCCCCCTGCCAGGCTGGGCTCACCCGGGGGGGGTCACAGAGAGGCGCAGACCCACCCTCTGCCTTTCCCCCTCCTTTTCTCTCCTGCATTCCTGGGGTGGGGGCCCATCCTGCTGTC
>NW_024530152.1:0-732 GCF_017590135.1 Pyrgilauda ruficollis
TTTTTTAAGGATCTTTTAAGCCAGATAAATCTGCCACCAACTGGCAAGTACTTTGAAATCCTTGGTTCCCAAGCATTCAGTAGTCCCTCAGAGTTCTTAAAATTCCAACTGCACAGAGAGGGTCATGATCACATCTACAAACTCTATGTTCTTCCCTCAGCCATCCCCTTTGGAAGGTTCTGCATGGAGAGGAGAACCAAGCACAGTCTAACCGGCAGAAGGAATGCTACAGCCAAGCAGAAACATCTAACTCTTCACCAGCTCCAGACCAAACACTCCCAGGAAGGGACCTCATTCCCAGTTAACAGAGGCCACACAACAAAGCCCTTAGTCTTTAATTACTATTTGGATTAGGAAGATTCTAAATCAAGTCCTTAGATGGCAGTGAAAGGCAGGTGTACATTTGCAATAACAGGTTTTCACAGAGGAAAACCCAAAGGTTTCTCTACGTTGCACAAGGAGTGGACATTTCACCTGCTCCCAGGTGTCAGCAGGGACCCAACCCCAGCCCCAGCACACAGCCAGTCTCTTGTATGAGGGAATGTGGGGCTGAGCCCAGCAGGCACATTACGGACACAGGGAAGGGACAAACACCTTGCAGCCCCTGCTGGGACTGACCTAGACACATGGAAGGAGGCAGGGATGCCTGGGTTCTTTCTGGCCTAGGAAATATCATCTGTGATGCCTTGTCCAGCTAGATCTCCAGAACTGATGCCTTGTGAAGGCTGACCT
>NW_024530153.1:0-731 GCF_017590135.1 Pyrgilauda ruficollis
GAGCAAGCAGCAGTAGGTATCTCCAGCTTTACATTATCAGCAGCAGTGAAACTTTCACAAAAAGGATGCCCACACTGCAGGCTGCTGCATGGGGAGCCCGGGGATGAGCACAGAGCTGGCCACAGCCTCCACAACAGTTTGGGGACAACCCAGTGGAAAGGAGCTGCAGTGAGCTGTGGGTCACGGAGCACACGCTGCTCACAGCCTCTAAGCCAGGAAACTTCCAAGTAGACTTTGCGTTTCTAAGCTGCAGTGCAGTCTGCAGTGCAGTCCCCACTGTAAATATACCCAAAGTCTTTGCAATCAACATTTTAATTCTAACGTAAGGGGGGGAAAAAGCAAAACAGAGCAATTTCAATCAAAGCAAACAAGAAACAGAAAGTCCAAGCAAGACAAAAGGGTTACAATTCCTGTAATGTCCCTGTAACCCTCTTGTTCTCTTATCTCATACTCCAGCCCCACACTTTATAGATGCTGCAGCTTAAATCAGGCTAATCTAAATCTTACCCAAGCCACTGGAATGCTTTCTGCTGGTTTGTTAGTCAACATTTTGCTTTTGCATTGCTACTGACATATGAGTAGCATGAGGATACAAGAAGCTCACTACAACTTTAATTTCTTGCATCAAACATGGACCAGACTCTAAAAGACCCAGGTACAAGATCATATCAATGCAGGTGTAAATCCTATATGTTAAAAGAAAATGCTCTCAAGTGAAAAAAAAAAAAAAA
>NW_024530154.1:0-731 GCF_017590135.1 Pyrgilauda ruficollis
TCCGTCTGTCCATGGCTGGTCAGTGTCCATCTGTCCATGGCGGGTCCATGGTGGGTCAGTGTCCGTCTGTCCGTGGTGGGTCCATGTCTATGGTGGGTCAGTGTCCATTGGTCAGTGTCCGTCTGTCCGTGGTCAGTCCATGCTGGGTCACTGTCCGTCTGTCCGTGGTGGGTCCATGGTGGGTCAGTGTCCATTGGTCAGTGTCCGTCTGTCCGTGGTGGGTCAGTGATGGGTCAGTGATGGGTCACTGTCCGTCTGTCCATGGTGTGTCCATGGTGCGTCAGTGTCCGTCTGTCCATGGTCGGTCACTGTCCGTCTGTCCATGGTGTGTCCATGGTGGGTCAGTGTCCATTGGTCAGTGTCCATCTGTCCGTGGTCAGTCCATGCTAGGTCAGTGTCCGTCTGTCCGTGGTGGGTCAGTGATGGGTCAGTGTCCATCTGTCCATGCTGGGTCAGTGTCCATCGGTCCGTGTCCGTCTGTCTGTGGTGGGTCCATGCTGGGTCTGTGTCCATCGGTCCGTGTCCGTCTGTCCGCGGTGGGCCCAGATGACCTTTAACCCCAACAATCCCATTTTTAACCCTTTCTTTCCCATTTTGGACCCAAAGTTCCCATTTTTAACTCATCATTTCCCAATTTTAACCCTTTCTATCCCATTTTTAACCTACTTTTAACCCTTTCTTTCCCCAATATTAACCCTTTCTATCCCGAGGAGCTGCGGGACCCTTCCCAC